>NW_028261382.1:84480788-84775788 GCF_051295495.1 Thamnophis sirtalis
TTTGTAAGCAGTTTGTGCAATTTTGCTGCACTCACATATTAAATGTGAAACAGTTTCAACTTTGTTGTTGCAAAGTCGGCAGTTTGGATTGTCAGTGGATGTTTGTATCTTCGCTTTTATGGCATCAGTTTTTAGTGCTGGTTCTTGAGCTGCCGTTTCCTAATTGATGTTTCCTATCTTAAGCCATGCCCGTGTCAAGTTGTCATCACATTTTCTTGCAATGTTTTTCAAGTGCTGTCCATACAAAGCTTTGGTTTTCCATCTATTTAATCTGTCATCCAGCTGTTTTTCCTTATATTCTGCCTTTGTTTCAGTTATTTTTATACTGTTCTCTGTTTTCATAGCCTGCAGCAATTTTTCTGTACTTTGGTACACATAATCATTCAAACTTCGTTTTTCTTCTTCTACAGTTTGATGGATTTGCAATAATCCTCTGCCCCCTATTTTTCTTGGCAGGTACAACCCATCCATGTCACTTTGTGGATGTAAAGCGTGGTACATATTCAAAAGTTTGCATGTTTTCTGGTCCATGTTTTCCAGTTCAGTCAGTTGATGATTCCAGCTGAGTAGTGTATCAGTGAAACTGCCTATGTATTAACGGCTTTAATTATGTTCCCAGCATTCAGCTTTGATTTTAATATTTTGCGGACCCTCCTGATGTATTCCTTTTGCATTGACTATTTGACTTTTCCATTCAAGATGTTATCTGCTTCCAATATGCCTAGGTATTTGTAACCATTATCCTTTGCTAATGCTTTCACTATGCTTTCATTTCCCATCTCTATTCCTTCTGATTTTTTTTCCATTTTTCCTCGTTGCATGGATCATATAGCACATTTTTCAAGTCCAAAGTTAATTTTGATGTCATTGCTGAATAGTTGAACTGTGTTGAGTTTAAGTTCAGTGGGGTTTTCGCATACATTTTTAAGTCATCCATGTAAACTAGATGGTTTATCTTGCCGTGTTGACTTGAGATTTGGTATCCCAGTTTTGTTTTTCATAGGATTATTGTCAGTAGAATTAATGTGATGTTGAACAGTAGTGGTGAGAGTCCCCCTGGAAGATTCCTCGTCTGATGTTGACTTCACCAATGTTCTTCCCATTTGCTATTAGAACTGTTTTCCATTTTTCCATTTTTGCTCTTAAAATATTTCTATTATTGTTGTTGCTGCTGCTGCTGCTATTGATATTATTATTTTAATCTAGTGCTTTTTAATGTATAATTCAAGGACTAGACATGCTTAATACTCCTGCCTCCTATTTCCCCCACAAGTTGTGTTGATCTAAGAGAGAGGGCCCAAAGTCAAATTCTAGCCCAAAGTCACCCAGCTAGCTTTCATGCTTAAGGGAGACCTGGAAGTCACACTTTCCTGGTTTCTATGCCACCTGAACCACTACACCAAATTGACTCTCTCCTTTTCTTTTCTTTTCTTTCTTTCCTTTCTCTTCCTTTCCTTTCTCCAATTAAATGGATCAAGAAATTCAGCCCTTGAGCTTTGCAAATATATAGTGGAGAATCCCGAGCCATCCTAGCCATTTGGAGCAATATTCACTTACTTGTTCGGAATTCATAAATTTCTCTGTTTAACTCAGAAATTCTATCGTCCTCCAATTCTATTTTTCTCCTTTGTAATGGAAAAAATTGGAATTCACCAGAGCAGTTATAGTCCCTTGTTCTTTGTTACATGACTTTTCCTTTACCTCTCCATTAAAAGATTGTAGGTAATTGTTCCAAAAAAGAACACACTCTCTCCTCCTCCTCCTCCTCCTCCTCCTCCTCCTCCTTCTGTCTGACTTTTGTCTGAGACAAAAGTTCTCAGAAATCTCAGAAACTTCATTATAATTAGAACATTATAATTAGTAGTATAGCTTTTATTGTCATTGTACAAAATAAATACAATGAAATTGGTTTTAGCCTCACTGGTGCAATCACATGACAACAAATATAAACAACATAAATAGTAAAAAGAATAACCCCAATGCAAGTAATTTGGGGGAAAGAAAAAAGAAAAAGAAAGAAAAAGAAAAACTAGTCATACATTTCTGTGTATGCTTGGAGTGATTGAGGTTGTGTTTAAGAGTCTGACATCCCAAGGATAGAAACTATTTTTAAACCTATTTGTTTGGCTTGCTATGCTTTGATGTCTTCTGCCCAATGGTAGAAGACACTGACCAGAGTGTGAATCATCTCTGAGTATCTTTCTTACTCTGCTAAAGCAGCGAGACTTGGCAATATCATCCAGTGGCGTTAGAGGGCAACCAATGGTTACTTGTGCCGAATTGATCACTCTCTGTAGTGCCTTCCTGTCCACAGCAGTTAAACCAGCATACCATACTGTAATGCAGCATGTTAAGACACTTTCTATCATAGACAGATAGAAAGAGGTCATCAGCCATTGTTCCACCTAGTTTTTTGCAGGACTCAATCCTGATTGGTCCAGAGATTGAGAGAAAGTGTTGTAGCCACGCCTCTACTCCTCTTGCCCAGTTCTTCTCAGTCTATGGTCCAATTAGGCTGATAGTTTCTAGGCTATTGAAAATCTAGGGTTTTGTTTATAATAATTCATTGATATCGAAACTCCATTAAGGAAATTAGATAATCTAAATTAATTAATTGGCTTCATTAAATTTAATAAATTGAGGTGGCAGTAGACAGGGGCTGTCTAACATAGCCACCCCATGAGGGGCCGGATTGCTGGTTCAGTGCTAAGATCTGGATCCCTGCTGAGTGTAGCCATATAGAGAGGTGAGGTGCAGCTGGCATCGGAGAGCTTTAACAGTGAGTTTGTGGCTCGCACGGAACCTGGTCCAGCTTCTCGGAAATCACCGCTTGGCTTCCAGCGCAAATTACAGCTGTTAATTGAGCGAGCCAGCCACCCGCTGCTACACGATCCGAGCTGTCATATTGAGGCCGATTTATTGCGCTTATCTCTGTTTCTGATCGGCATTGCCACTGAGCTTCAGAGATTGCTGACCATGCCATTAGGAAGATTTGACTTTGTGAGAGACAGCCACCATTTCAGTAGGCTGCAAAGGCTTCTCAAACAAATATACCACTCTAGTTAGTTCCTAAAATTCCTTGAGGAGAAGAAATTTGAGATCGCCTGGTTTCCAAAAGAAATAAACCATTCCAGTTAGATCCTAATATTCTTTGAGTTTAGTTTAGGAAGCCAGGCAATCTCAAACTGTATTTGAGATTGCCTGGCTTCCTAAACTAATAAACCACTCCAGTTGATCCGAATACTCCTTTATGAGGTGACACATCATCTCTGAAACTGGTGGTACAACAGTCAGAAAACCTGACCCAGAATTCAGATTTGAAAAGATACATGTATTTGAGATCACCTGGTTTCCCAAACAAATAAACCACTCCAGTTATATCCTTCCTTGAGGAGGGAAACATGTATTCGAGATCACCAGGCTTCCCAAACTAAAAAACACGCCAGTTAGATCCTAACGTTTCTTAAGGAGAAGAGACATGTCCAGGGGAATACAGTTACGTGTTTCTCAAATATGAGTTATCCATCTAAAATTAGATGTTATGGCTGAATTTAGTTCTGACTGCTCATGGAAAGCTTCGAGCCGCAAAAAAAGGCATTTAAACTTTCCAAAGCTAGTGGATCAAGAATATGTGTTTTTTGTCAATTCTGACCTTGCATCCAAAATCAGGTTTTCTCAATTGAGTTCTAACTGCACATGGAAAGCTCGGATCTGCAAAGAAGTGGAATTTAAGCTTTCCTGACTCGTGTGAAGAACAGGCTTCCTTCTCAAAACTGATCTCGCCCAAAGTCAAAGCAATTCTTAGATGTCTCAGACCAATTGCAAGAGGAAAAGCTCGGATTGCAAAGAAACAGCATATGAACTTTCTTGAGCCAGGGAAATGGGATTTAAGCCTGGAGACCCAGAAATATGTGTTTCTTTCAGAATTTTTGAAATTTCTGGCTGAATTGAGTTCTACAAGCAATTCTGAGATGCCTAAGGACTAACTCTACAGGGACAGCTCGGATTGCAAAGAAGCGGCATTTAAACTTTTCAGTGCCATGGGAATGAAAATCTGTTTCTTTTCAAATCTGAGTTCTGGGTCTAAAATCAAGTTTTCTGTCTGAATTGAGTTCTACAAGCAATTTTGAGATGCATAGGACTAACTCCACAGAGAGAGCTCGGAATTACAAAGAAGCAGTTTTTAATCTTTCCACAGCCAGGGGAACAAGGTTATGTGTCTTTTTCTCAAATATGAGTTCTGGATCTAAAATTAGGTGTTCTGGCTAAATTTAGTTCTGACTCTACATGGAAAGCTTCGAGCCAGAAAGAAATGGCATTTAAACTTTCCGAAGCTAGCGGAACAAGAATACATGTTTCTTTCTCAAATCTGACCTCGCCTGCAAAATCAGGCTTTCTCACTTTAATTGAGTTCTAACTGCACATGGAAAGCTCGGATCTGAAAATGATTTGATATTTAATCTTTTTGAAGCCAGATGAAGAATTGGTTTACTTCTCAAAACTGATCTCGAATCCAAAATCAGGCTTTCTACAAGTTCTACAAGCAATTCTGAGATACCAGGATCAACAGCTCAGGGAAAGCTCGGATTGCAAAGAATCGTCATTTAAACTTTCCCGTGCCATGAGAATGAGAATATCTGTTTCCTTCTCAAATATGACCTCATGTCCAAAATCAGGCTTTAGGGCCGAATTGAGTTCTGCTTCCACAGGAAAAGGTCGGATTGCAAAGAAGCAGTTTCTAAGCTTTCAATAGCCAGGGGAACAAGATTATGTGTTTCTTTCTCAAATCTGAGCTCACATCCAAATCAGGCTTTTGGGCTGAGATGAGTTTGACCAGCAATTCTGACATGTCTAGGACTATCCACATGGAAAGCTAGGTTTTCAAAGAAGCAGCATTTAAACTTTTGAGATCCAGGGGAACAAGAATATGTGCTGCTTTCTCAAATCTGAGCCCTTGGGTCTGAAATCATTTTGAAAATGGCACAGCCAATCAGGGACTAGTTCATTCAGAGAGGAGAAAAATTGATCTTTTTTTTCCAATGACATTGATTGGCTATAGGATGCCTTGGTCATCATTGCATCAAAGGCATGAGCCTTGTTTGGCTGGGAACTCAGGGAAGGAAATAAATCAAGCCAGAGGAAAGAAAAAAAAGGAGTAGAAACAATTGTAAACAGCCATTTCTCAAAATGAAGAAAAATAAAGATAAGATAAGATGGAGCTACTATGCATAAACTGCTTTTTGCCAGTGAAATATTTAAAGTGAATATTTCAAACATATTTTATCAAAACCAATTTTGTTGTATTTATTTTGTACAATGACAATAAAGATGATACTAAAAACATTTTCATAAAAATGTTACCTAACATTTAATTTTTTGGTAAAAGCTCTTTGCCACCCATTTAATCTTTGCTGTTTTTCTGGAACAACAAAATAAAAGTATCTGTATCTGAAGAACATCCTGTTCAGTATTTATGGCAGAATTGGTTGCCTTTTCAGAAAAATCTTATACAATGCCTTTAGAAATATTGCAAACAAATTCCAGCAAAGAATAACACAATGGAATGTATTCCCATCTGAAAAGCTTTGTACAAAAATTAATTTGCACCAAATTAACATATGTAGCAATGTTCAGTTCAGCTGCCTTCTGTCAGATTTTATGACATATTAGTAGACAGAAATGGTTTCTCTTTTCGAAAGAATAAATTGAACTACTCAGCAAAAACATTTTCCTACTTAGATGTCAATAAAACCAGCAGTAAGATTGTTAGTTGCATGTATTAGAATTAAAAGTGTATTCAGCCTCACTTGAAAGCAGTGCATTTATTATAGCTCTAAAGGTGTTCAGCAAACTCTGCATGTATATTAAAGGTATAGATTTCCCTCATTCATGCCAACTCCAGGGCACAGCGCTCATCTACGTTTTTTGGCTGAGGGAGCCAGCAATGTCCAAAGACAATTTCCATGATCATGTGGTCCAGTGGTCGGTTTCAAAAATTGTTCGAACCTACTCTGTGGGTGTGGCCTCCTTTGTGGGAGTGGCTTGCCGCCCAGGTAACCGGATATGAAGATGCTGACACTTGTCAGAACCACCTTAAATTACCTCACACACAGCACTGGCATGCATAAGAATAGGATGTAAACTTGTTTTTTAAAAGGCATCTTTGGTTTGCGTTAAAACAACTTCAACACACGCAATGTTCTGATTGCCCCACAAACGCAGTAGTCATCCTTACCTTTCACAGAGGCACTGAGTTTTATAAATATGAGCATGATAGTGTAGAATAATCATATCCAAGGACCAGTGGTGGGTTTCAAAAAGTTTTGGAGCCTCTTCTGTAGGTGTGGCCTGCTTTCCGGGTCCACTGGTGGAACCTCTTCTAACCGGTTCGGTAGATTTGACGAACCGGTTCTAGTGAATAGGTGCGAACTGGTAGGAACCCACCTCTGATGTGGTCAGCATTAATCTACTTGCATCTACATGTTTTCAAACTTCTAGGTGGGCAGGAGCTGGGGCAAGAACTCACCCTGTTGTGCAGAGCTTGGGTTTAGTTAGTCTTAAATAACTAACAAAACCAATAACTAATTGGTCTTCCCTGGAGCAATGTCTTCAATCCGTAAAATGGTTGTGCAAAAGATATAGTTTTCTAACTTGGTCAGAACCATTTGAATGCATTGAATAACATGAGTAAAATACCTGAAATCTCTGGGGATTTAAACAAAGATATGAAAGAGAGTGAGATTTAATTAGACTAGAAAGAAGCAAAGAATGCAGAAGTGAAATCACAGTGTTACTGTATATATCTGGAAGAAAAAAATTCTAAAATGATCATTCTAGTTATCTGCAAATGATTAAATGTTTCTTCCTCCAATTTATTTCCCCCTGAAAATTCTGAGTTACATGACATTTAGGTGAGTAAGTGATGCGATGGATTAAAATATTGATCAATGCATGTCCGTACAACCATTGCTTCAGTGCCTATTTTTGATGGAATTATGGAAAGAACTGACAAATATTCTCTGACTTGTTTCCTCAAAAATACCTTTATTTGATCCAGAGATCAAAGTTTATTGCCCACTAAACATTTCAATACTGGATGTATTGCCAGTTGTTTTCATTTTTTTTCCAAAGCAAGAAATTTGCTGCAGTCGTTAAATGCAATAGAGTACATCTAATAATTATATGGGCTGGGGAATTTTGGCAAGAAATTCTGCTGAAATGTCCTGCTTTCAGAAGGGAAGAGCTCAGGATGGATCAAACATATCCTGACATCTGCAAAATATTAAAATAGAGGTAGACCTCAATTTACACCTGTTCATTTGGAGACCATTCAAAGATTCAATGGCACTGTCAAGGTTACGTCTAATGAACCCAAGCAAATCAGAATTCTGAGCCTAGAATCCTCCTCAAAGATCTTCTTTATTGAGTACATCATATTGGCACAGCTTTAAAAGAAAACCACCTCTAAATCTTTCCCACGGTTTCAGTATAATTAAAATAGTATATAACCCCACCCCCAAGTATCACATATCATGTTGGCCAGTTAGGTTTATTGGTGGGCTCTCTGGGCACTCCTTCCCATTTGTATTTGTATTTGTATTTATTAGAATTTATAGGCCGCCCTTTTCCCTGAGGGGACTCAGGGCGGCTTACATAAAGTAAGGAGGGGAGGATACAGACAATGGACACAAACAATACATAGAAGTAAAATAGTAAGCAACATTCATTCATCATTCGGGTGGGGACAAGTCATCTTTATCCCCAGGCCTGACGGGCTAGCCAGGTCTTAAGGGCTGTGCGGAAGGTCTGGACGGTGGTGAGGGTACGAATCTCCACGGGGAGATCGTTCCAAAGGGTCGGAGCTACTACTGAAAAGGCTCTCCTCCGTGTAGTTGCCAGTCGGCACTGACTGGCAGATGGAACTCGGAGGAGGCCTAATCTATGTGATCTAATTGGTCGCAGGGAGGTAATTGGCAGGAGGCGGTCTCTCAAGTGACCTTGACCTTATCTATTCCAGTAGAGATTATCTTGGTTCTCACAAGAGAACTCTTTGTTGTGTCTAGTAAAGCTAAGGAGTTGGTGGCCAAACCAGCAGCCTTCTTGGCACCACTTGGACTTCAGTTTGTAAATGATGGGCTTCTTGCACTGCTTTACCTTGAGGTCCAGCACTATGGCCATCTGGTACCAGTCATGGATTTGCTCAGGGGCTCCCCAGTAGACATAGGCATGTAGTAATTTTCAGTCCAGACCTTTATTGAAATGGTAGACCGGCAGTCAGTCCAGCCACTGTCTCAGCTTACCTGCCTCAGCTTACCGGCCATTCTAAGGAACCCCCAAACATACTCCTTTGCTTAAGGACTTAGATTTCTGCTTTGGCTTTCATGGCTTGGGATTAGTCTTCGAATCTAGCTCTCTCCCCTAGGAAAGCATTGATGTTCCCCAGCTCTGGTGCATCTTTATCATGGAGTCTTGTCACTATTTCACAGCTTCCCCATCTAGGTAGATGGCCATGGCATTCACCATCCCCATGTCCAATGGGTAGGTTGTGGCATAGTGGTCTAGATGAGCCTAGATCTGGTTGATGAAGAATGTAAATTTCTCTGGGTCCCCATCAAACATGGCCTTCATTGGTGGTGTGTCTGCTGGATTGGAGTATTTGCTCCACTCCTTGTATCTCCATGTGGTTGAATCTTTCCCTCAGCTGCTCTACCAATGGGCTGTGGTAGGCACTTCCATTCCCTGTGCTTGTCCCACTCAGCAGTCCTCTTTGCTTTCCATCTTGGGATGAGGGTGGCTTGCAATTGAGGAGACCTCAGGGGGAACTCTGCTTTGATGGCCTTTGGCACACCCCTGTGCCAGGTCTCTCTTTCTGCTCAATGGAGGTCCTTGGTGGCTAAGGCATTCTCTTGTGTTGCTGGCCTTTCTGTCCTTTCCACACAGACTTTTGGCCTGGTCACCTTTCCAGTCTGACCTGTCAGCAGCGTGGTCCTGGCTGGGGCAGCACTAGGTTGGTGGCTACATCTCCTGTCTTCTCCATTTCCGATCTTCCTCTTTTTCATCCTCTCAGTGTCAGGTAGGCAATCAGGGTTCAGGACCATGGGAGTAGATTTAAGAGAGTTGCTTTTTCAGCAGTTATTAAAGGAAAGAATAAACATCGGACTCAAGACCTGGGAAATATGAAGGGTTATTTTCTTCTCCTTTCTTTTCTTTTTTTTCTCTCTCTCTTCTGCAAAAGATTAAGGTGGTGTCAGCTTCTCTTCCGGTTTCAAAGTAGTTGGATTAACTTAATTTAAGGTGGACCAGAATTTTGAAATAAGATTTGTATAACTAACTGTACTCTTGGAACTGGATATTAAGGAAGAACAAAAGACTAAGATGGCTCCCATTGCTTTCCCCCACAGCAGTTGAAGTAGATAAGCGTAAGGTAGATTACAACTTTGAAACAAGAATTGTATAACCAACTATAACTTTGGAACCTGACATCACGGAAAATTGGGAATTAGAAGAACTATGTGAAGTTATAAAAATATATATGCATAAATCATTAAAATCAAGCCTAAATAGAATTCTGAACCCAGGGAAGCAGCGATCTAGAGAAGAATTTAAAGAAGAAGAAGGGGGGGCAAGACAACGAAGGGGGAGAAATGGAGGGAAATAAAAAGCAGACAAAAAACTCCATCAGTCTTGGCAGTGGTATAGGGTTCCCAGGTATAGGGAAAACTGTAAAAAGATGATGTATCCCAACAAAAGGGAATAAAAAGCAGACAAAAGTGGTTTTGGAGGTTGTTAGTGGCATAAGGAAAATTGAACTAGGAGACTATGCCCCAACAAAGAGAAATATAAAATACTCTTGTGAGAATGGCTTGGGGAAAATTGATGGGAGTGGAGGTGTTAAATTAAAGAAAAGGGAGAAGACAGGAACAGAGAAGTGGGACAAAAGACTTACTAGGAAAACAAACAGATATCTAGATACGGGAAAATATAAAGCAAAATAAGGGTTTTATTCCTAAATATGACAATAAAATGGAGTTACTAACAGGTTGAACATAATAATGGAAAGATTATAATGGAAACTAAAAAGGCCCCAAATATATGGAATATGGATAAATATGAAACTGATATGGGGAGGTTGTAAAGCAGAGGTTTGTGATTCACTCTTATACATGATAATTAAACTGAGTTGCAAACTGACTGAAAGTGACCTATCAACAGACCTAATATTTTAAAAGCCTCTTTTACCATTTCTTTACAAGTCTTAAGTAACACAATCTCTTAGCTGTTCGCTTTCTTAGGAACCAACCAGTGTTTCTTGGAATCCAGATCTTTTTTCTGACAATGAAGAATAAGGTTCATTTGGGTTCTTCCTGAGAAGCAAAGCTAGGGAAGAAAGCCAAAAGAAGCAAAACTATGTTGGCTTTAAGAACAGTGATATAAGAGGCTACATCACATTATCTTGCCATTGGGCTTTTAATTCTACTTCTAAATGTCAGGTATCTTCTCCAGCTAAACAAAAGAAATCCTTCAGGAATGCTTCAAATCACTTGTCCTCTTTAAGGAAGAGACATGATCTTTCAGACATTATGGTCAGGAATTATCCAAATCCTTCTCCTAGGGTTACAAGATCACAAGCAAAGAAGGATACTAAAATGCTTCCCTTAAGGGAAATGCCAAATGGCATAACTGCTGCAGGGGTGCCTATAACTGCATTTATAAATGTGCCCCTTACATCAACAGATATATAAAACATTCCTTAAATATTTACAGGTCCATTTATCATGGAGTTTATAGACACTGTTTTCATAATGATTCAATAAATATAAACTAGAGAGAAAGAGAGAGAATCCCAGGGGCAGAAATAACATTACAATGCTAATATGGTCTGTTAGAGACTGTTTGGTCTATTAGAGACTGCAGTAATCCAGATTACCATACATAACTCTCTCCCAGAAACTAATTTGACTTTTATTGTGCTGCTAAATGAAATTATTACACGAGCTGTAGATTATTGAGCCCTGTGGCAGCATAAGATAGCAAAGTACTAAGTTGATTTTTTTTTTAAAGGAAAAAACTTTTTGAAAATCTTATTTGCATGTTTTGTGGAACCGTTTTGCATTTGGAATAAATAAAGAATGATCTACCATTTAAGCAGATGATTGCCACTCATTTTGTGATGGAATCAGGGAGCCTATAAATGCATAAATAAATAAATATTAATGATCCAAGCAAGAAGGAATCATCTTGACAATACAATACCCAAAATGATGTGCTGTTGCCAGCATTTTTCTGTGAAAGGCAGATTATGGGAACTACTGTGAATTTGTCAAGAGTCACCAAGAAGAGTTGGGTTCACCATGGCGATCAAGCTTCGAGGCTACATAGAAGCTAATGTGCATAAAATTCTAATGGAAAGACAATGCAAATCTCCATGTCCATGTGTTAATGTGAACGTCAGATACAATGTTAGGTTAGAACGTATCACCGCTATTTGTGAATAAATGGATTTGTAATATGTGAATAATGTTTGTGATAATACTCTGTCAAAAAAGCAGACTATTTTCCCCATGGATCTTTTGCTCTATATCCAAGCTAGATTGTGCCTTTCCTAGCCACAAAAGTGTCTGGTCTACCAACAGAGCCTGGAAGTATAGGAGGTCAGGCCAGGGAAAGGAGAGAGGGTGTGAAAATGTGAACAAAGTGAATGAGCAAGTTGAACTTTGGGCAATCAGCTGAGAAGTTACTGAGCAAAGCCGGGAACTTTAGGAAACTTGTAGGAGGTATTGGAACTTGTCTTCCAGGGGGCAGTAGGTCCTCCCAGATTGTTTTTTCCCCGTCAATCCAAAAACCATTGCCTTGCGTTCCCTTTGAGGGGAGTGCCTGTATTCTGTAAGGGAACCAAAGTCTCCCCCAGATGTTTGTTTGTCTGCAAACTGATAGGCTTGGTGACCCAGCTAAGTCAAAGTGAACTCCACATTGGAAAGAGGACAAGACAATTAGCTGGGCTGCATGGCGAAGGCAAAATATATAGGCTGGGATAAGTGGGCGGGATGAGCAGCATTGAGCGGGCAGGCAGGGCAAGTGAACATCAAATGGGTGGGTGGGGTGAGCGAATGGTGTCTGGGCGGGCGGTGCAAGCGTGTGGTGACTGGGTGACCAGGACGGGGAAAGGGCCAGCTAGAGGCTGCTACCAGTTTGGTGAACCAGGTCAAATTTCCACTACTGATTCGCCTGAACCGGTGTGAATCAGCTGAATACAACCTCAGGGAGGGAGGAAGTCATCCATGCGATCATTTCCCCCTTCCCAACATGCAGCCCAGGTCACCACAAGACATCAGAAACCAGACGTCAGAATGACCCAAGGGGGAAACCAGACATCAGAATGACCAAGGGGGAATCAAATGACAGCAGCACTGAAGTCTGCTCTCCCAGCTGACCAATGGTTTAAAGAAAACTGGGACATCCTGACCCTAAGAGATGGTCTCCAGTTGTCTTTTAAGAAGAGATTGGATAGCCATCTGTCTGGAATGATATAAGGTCTTCTTCTTGAGCAGAGGATTGGACTAGAAGACCTCCAAGGTCCCTTCCAACTCTATTATTCTATTAAATCATCATCTTGATTCAGTTCTATTTAGTATTTTCTATCCTGCAGTAGTTGCAGAATTGGGTGAAGAAATCAGACACTGCCACAAAAATTCAGATTGGGCTGATGTACAAACTTAAAATAAATTGGTTTAGCAGCCACAGTCTTTCCGTCCTTATTTTTTTCTCCAATTAATGTTCATATTCTGTAAATTACCTATATAAGAAGAGAATTATGTAATCATATCCATGGGAGTCAGCTGGATTTTTCCAAATGCAGAAAAGTATTTCATATCACTATTTCTGCCAGCACAGCTTTGCTTGAATATTATAGCATCCATAAATTCAAAAGCATTTGGCCATCATAATAATTACAATACCAGAGAACACAACAGTGTGTGGGGGGGAAAAATATCAGACAGAGAGTCCGATTGGTAAATCCACATTGTATATACTGTAAATGTGTAAAACCGTGGTTTTATATTTTTTTAAGGTGAATGAACTTTGGGACAAAGTGGAGGACTGATTGTGTTTGGAGAAGAGGGAACAAGGCTTCCTTTCACACAGCAGCTATTTTGTCTCTCTAACATTATTCTTAGAAGTGGTTTCCTAAAGGGTAACAATTCTCACAAGATCAAAAAGTAGACAAAATCTACTCTGAAAGCAGAGTAGTCCATTACCAAGAGAACCAAGCTGGAAAGTGCCCCTTTTGCTCAAAAGAGTATGAGCAATCCATTAGTTTCCATGGTCTAAATTTTAAAAAATCCAAGGATGTCCCAAAAATGCTTTTTCAAGTGGCAACAAGACTTTCTTTGTTGTTGTTTTTTGAAGATGTTTTGCTTCTCATCCAAGAAGCTTCTTCAGTTCTGACTGAATGGTGGGGAATGGAATATTTCTTGCCGTTATCTGGTCATTAGTACTCTTTCGGAGAGTTGCCGAGTTACCTTTTGAAAAAATACCCATGGAGGCAACCAGGACCTGGATGACTGAGAATCTCCATAGACAAGATGCAAGGATATAATCCTTGATTCACTCTAACTAATCTGGCACAGATCTAACTGGCACGTTTTCATAAATGTGATAAGCCTTCCTTATCCAAAGCATAGGTAGACTTACAACCATTTGTTTAGTAACCATTCAAAGCAGGGGTGGGTTCCTGCCAGTTCTAACCTCTTCTATAGAAGAGGTTCCACAAATCTACCGTGCCGTTTAGAACCGGTTCCAGCTCCCTCCCCCCACCCGCCCATCCGCACATCAGCAAGATGAAGAGCGAGAGGAGGGATTCTGGGAGTTGAAGTCCACAAGTCTTAAAGCTGTCAAGTTTGAACACCTCTGGGTTTTTTTTTCTAAAGGGTTAAGGGTGTGAGTGTCTTGTAACTTGACAGCTTTAAGACTTGCACACTTCAATGCCAGAGTTCCTGAGCAAGAACATTGTTAAGTGCGTTTCACCATATTTTACAAGTTGCCGATGCCTTCCCAGTCACATGGCTGGCAAGCCACTCCCATCCAGTCACATGGCCGGCAAGCCACTCCCACAAAGCAAGCCACACCTACAGAAGAGGTTCTAAAAAAAATTGAAACCCACCACTGATTCAAAGATACGTACAATGGCACTGAAAAAGTTACTTACGTTAATTTTTCACACATACAACAGTTGCAGCATCCCCCTGATCAAAATTTGGATGCTTGGCAACTGGCATGCACTGTATTTATGGCAGTTGCATTGCCCCAGGGTCTTGTGACCACTTCTGACAAGCAAAGTCAATGGAGAAGCCACATTCACTTAATACAACTTGATACAACTGCCATGATTGACTTAGCAACTGCATTAAGAAAGGTCATAAAATGGGGAAAAATTCACTTAACAACTGTCTTCCTTAGCAACAAAAATTTTGGGCTCAAACATGGTCATAAATGAATGTCCTTAAATACTGTTCTAGCACTGTCAAGAGAAGTCTTGAATTCCTACTCTCATTGAGAACCTTTTAAGAAAATGTGGAATACAGCTTGGAAAATTCTGACTCTGCCAATAGCTGGCAGAGACAGATCAAGCACTGTCAAGATGGTTAAAAATAGCAGGTTCCTTAAGTTGCTATTAACCCTTTTTGAAGAAGGGAAAGAATGTAGGACTTCACAGCACACATTTCTTGAAAGATTCAAAAGGGTTCTTAGACATTCAGTTTGGATAAAATGCAGAAAAAGACACTAGAGAAAACATCTCATTCCAAGCATGACTGCCCCTTTAACCTAAAGTTTCTATTGAACATATCCCCTCTTTTGATGAGTCAGGCTCTCAGCAACATATCCAGGTTAAAAGTTGACTAATCTTTTGACCACTTTGATCCCAGTAACAGTAAGCAGAAGCCTTGCAAATGGAACTTGATTGAGACTTGAGAGGCAATATTATTTTGTATAACAATGCCAAATCCATTCTCCAATGAGAAGCTTTATATAGGCAAAATAGCACAATCCAGATATGAGAAGAAAGAATGAGCAAATCGCCAAATATACTGATGCAAACAGAAAGACAACTTAAAGCAGGAGACTCCAAGCAACTCAATGTGGACTGAGCTAACCATTGCAGGCGGAAGATAGCAAGCCAAAATAAAATAAAATAAAATAAAATGGAATAGATCATTATTGAAATGCTGGATTGTTGGAGGACTGGCATTAGCAGGCTTTCTCCTGCTGCCATTTCTATCTTTATAAAGGCAACTTGCCTAATTTAGTGCAACATGATTGCATATGGTACATAAAGTAGATTTGTAGAAAAAGATTTGTCAGTTGAAATGGGAATGTAACGGGTGGGTTTCAACCGGTTCGCGGTGGTCCCTGCGAACCGGTTGGTCGGTGAACCCGGAAGTAAGTAACTTCCGGGAACGGCAAAGGGCCCGCCCGCCCGCGGTCCTTACCCATTTTTGACGATTTCTGCGCTTCCACGCATGCGCAGGACGCATACAGTGCCTGCGCGATCCTCCAGGAGCAGCTGGAGGGTTGCGCAGATGCTAGTACGCATGCGTGCACCACACACGTGCATGAGGACGCCACCGGCCCCGTTCCAACCGAACCGGTTGGAACGGGGCGAGAAACCCACCCCTGGAATGTAATTACTGCAATGCAGAAGATCTTCTGAACTGGATAGAAGGACTCATGAGGGAAGGCAGCAACATGATTCACATAGTCTTTCAAGTGTGGTGATGATACAAACTGGCAGACTTCCAGTGGGCCCCATTGAGCCATTTTTCACCCTACCCAGGCTTCAGTGAAAAACATAATGCTGCCATTAATTTCAGGGGTTAGTTTCTTCCAAAACAAATGTTGTAGGTCCTTTCTACAGTAAATGTTGATTTTATTTATAAAAGGAGCAAAGTAAGAAGCAAAGGGTTAAATTCCATTTTTCCCAGGTCTCATTTCTCAGTTCCAATCAAATGAGTAAATGTTACTTAGCAGCAATTCCCTGTAGCCCTAGCTGGAATAGCCAATAATACATTAATATCTAAGGGGTTGCAGGATCCTATCACTATTAAGTCAAATCAGCCATGCATTGCTTAGAGATGCCTAAATTTATGTATATTGTTGCCCGTAATAAATACCACCCTGTTTAAACATGAGAAAAGTCACGAAGGAAACCGGGGTGACACAGGTGCCCCCCCACTTGCCAAAAATGTTCACCACCATTTTGGTGGGGGTGGCTAGATGGGGAGCCATGTAACTGAGTGGGCATGGTCAACTTGACATCACTCATGCATACTAAGTCACATCACACCCCACCAAGCCACGCCCACTGAAATGGTGGTGAAATCTTTTGACAAGTGGGGGGGGCACTAGGCCGTGGCTCTTCGCTGTCTCCTGTAGGGCGCTGGGGGTGAGCTGAGCAACCTGCTCTTGAAGTGGCATCTGTGGCTGGGCTCTCGCTCCGTCTGTCTGGGATGCTCCATTTGCTCCGTCTTCCCAGGAGACAGAACCCAGGGAGGAAGGAGATGCCATTCAGGCAATCTCGAGGCTCCAGGAGCTCATGGTTGCATCTCGCCCCAAAGTGCAACGGGGTCTGTTTTTCTTCCACAGCTGCGACAGCCGGACTGGTCTGAACAAACTGTTGCGAAAAAATGGCAGCTTTGGTTGCACCACGCCCACTTCATTCTCTTTGAGAGCCGCTTTGCACCTTATTTGCAAAGCGGCTCTCAAAGAGAACAAATTGGGGATCGTGCACCCAGAGCTACCACTTCTTTGCAACGGCCGAGGATCTGTTCCACTTGGAGCTCCAAGGACCTCTTCCACTTGCAATGCCGGCAACTTCAGGGGGGCCCTTCCCTCAGTGGTTTGTTTTCTTACCTCTAGGCAGCTACGCTGGCTTTGTCCTTAAAGGCTGCTCCTCCACACCTTTTTTTTTTTTTTTTAGCAATAGCAGTAGACTTATATACCGCTTCATAGGCCTTTCAGGCCTCTCTAAGCGGTTTACAGAGAGTCAGCATATTGCCCCCAACAATCTGGGTCCTCATTTTACCCACCTCGGAAGGATGGAAGGCTGAGTCAACCCTGAGCCGGTGAGATTTGAACCGCTGACCTGCTGATCTAGCAGTAGCCTGCAGTGCTGCTTTTAACCACTGCGCCACCTTGGCTCTTTTGATCTTTCTCAGGCATGGAGAATAGTGACCCTGTGAAGAGAGGCTTTTTTCCCACCCAGCCACTGGCGCAGGGTGCCAAAAAGACCTCTGGTCACTGCCACCATCTTCACACATATGCAGCTTTCTTCTCACTGGCTGGAGGACTTTTTGGTGCCCTGTGGCTAGTGGCTGGGTAGAAGGGAAGCCTCCGATCCTCCGGCACTCAAAGAGGCAGCTGAGAGGCTTCTTTGCCAGCAAGCTGCTTCCCAGCTCGGTCCGCTTGCCGTCCGGGTGGGCAAGCAAGCGGCAGATCAGGAGACTGGTTTGGGGGCATGGCCAGCCTGCCAGTACTAGTGGTTCAGAGAGACAGCCCTGATTTTTACTACCATTCTACTAAACCAGTCCAAACCAGTAGGAACCCACCTCTGGAAGGAAGAAATGGTACAAAGAGAGCCTGTTGAAATTCCTTTGCATGGCATACCATTCATTGCCAGCAAATCCACACAATTGTTTCCATAAATGGCCTATGTTAATGCCATTTTAAGCAATGTTAGAACTGAGCTACTGATACAGTAAAACTTCTAGAGTTAATTGCTTATTTGAAAGTCACTCCTCTTGACCCTAGTGGGACTTGCTTTCAAATAAACTTTTATTGGATCAGATTTTACAGATTATGTGATTCAGCATTAAATTTTGCAAGAGTATGATGAGAATGTTCTCTTTCCCTTCTAAATATTATATTACTTCTCAGCTTAATGCTTCATTACTGATGAAGCAATAGATGACTATTGTCTTCTGGGAGTACAAATATTGCATTGTTTCTTTTCTTCTTTTTTTGTCCTTCTCAGATCCTGAAAAAAGAATCATTACTATTTAATGGAAGCCTATTTCTAAATTTTCAGCACAGAGGAACTTTTTTAGTTGTTGCACGACTGTGTTATCACCAAATGACAATATCTGATTGGATTCTGTAAAATGAAGTAGATGAAAACACTATTTAAATGGACTTTCTTTTTGTTTCTCTCAGTATTTGTGGTTGTCCAATGGTTTTCAAATAAAGATGGGCAAATTATTCTGCTTTCAGTGTGTAATTTTGTTATATGTTCTCAGTCATAACTATGTTATTCATGTTCTGTGATTTGCTTTAAAAATTCCAAAAAACAAACTTTTAACATTCTACAAAAGTCCTTTCTAAAATGTATGTATTTAACAGCTCTTTCCCCAAATGTATAGCTATATGCAATGAAAATGCTGAAGTAATTCACAGTCTGAAGGTGAATTCTCTTCTCCTGTGTATATTTATCTGGGAATTTGTTTCACCTCAAACTGTGGAGATTGGCTTATTTTTTGCATCTTTACTTACATACAGTATCTTCTAGAAATAGGTCAACTGGAATTAGAATAAGCACTTTTTTCATTTTGTTTTTGCTTTATTCCCTTATCTTCCATGGAATTTAGGCAATTAAGTTGCTTTATATTCCTAAGAGGGCTGGCAGGGAAACAATATTAAAATCTGATTTACAGAGAAGGAATCTATAAAGTGAGGGAGAAATGCCTGAAGTTTCACATGTTTTCTAAATGAGTCTTTGCAAAGTTTAATTTTACTCCTGGTGCTATCAGAAAAGAGACATTCTGAGTTCTGCCATTTTGTTTTCCATTAAAATATGCAATTTTAATATTTACCAGCATTGTAATTCCAAAGTCCCCAGTAATCATCCTTATGTACAAAGTGAAACATGACAAGCATAAGTTGACGTATATAAAAGCCTCTGTTTTCTTCATTAAGAGGTAATTTATTTGTAGAACTTATTGCTGTTTGGTGGCTGATGTATACCCAATCTCTAGGGATGGGGAGGTAGCCAATTTGATTTTTTTTTTAAAAAAAAAGTCTTAGAAAATATCAAGTCACCTTAGTAAACAATTCAAACCTAAGTAAAGGATCAGTTGCTTTAAATTAGAATCTTTTATTAGGAAAAAAAACTCCACCAGTTCTTATTTCAACACAGAAATAAGTTTGGAAAAATTAAGATCATTTTTTTAAAGGAAGCAGCATCTAGGATGGTTTGATACTGTGATTGACATTAAGGATATGAGCTTACAAGAAATCAAAATAGTTACTGATAAACCTATGAACTGGTCATGAAAAGTCCTAAGCAACTGAATTATTCATATCAACTGTATAACTATAGGTATAGCTGTGTATTCTTTTTTTAAAAAATGTTGAATTTTGATTGAAAATTACATTTAGAAGTGTTCAAGGTCAAAATTGAGTTAGGATCATCCACAGCATCCTCGGCAGCATCGAGCCCAGTAAGTCAATGCTCCATGGATACCTTTTTTGCAGAGTGATAGATTTAACGCCTTTCAGTCAGAGATGAAAAATATGATTCAACTAAATGCAGGGATCGTTACAAGGAGCCATGGCAAAGAATCATGAGGACGTGGCAGATAGGATGCAAAAGAGGGAAGAAAAAATGGAAGACAAAATGGATAATATCCAGCCAATAATAACTAAAAATAAACAAGGGATTCAGAAAGTGGAAGAAAAGGCAGAGCAAACAGATAAGAAAGTAGAAGAAATGGAGAATAAACTATCCAAGGTAGACAATGACCTGGAACAATCCATTATTATGTTGGAGATGGATAAGGTGGAATAACATATGTGGGAAAGAAAAACAAAAGGAAGAAACAAAATAAGTTAATGTTATAAGAACAACATAAAAGACTGGAATCAGAATTACATAATTCTATATACTGGGATTCGAACCTGGGCTGTAAGGGTATGGCTAGCTGATGAGAGCTAAATAGCTTGAAATAGTTCTATACTAGTCTCCCTTTATTTATTTATCAGCACAAATACAACAACAAATGTAACAAAGGCAACAGTAAAAATATTGGGTTTCTGTCTGAATTGAATTGAATTGAATTGTTTATTATTTATAGGCTGCCCTTTTCCCTGAGGGGACTCAGGGCGGCTTACAATTCATGGGAAGGGGAGTGCAAGACAATATAACACAATATGTGAATAAACAAAATAATAACAATAAAACACAACAGTCATTCAACATTCGGGTGGGGCGGCGTAATCCTTATCCCCAGGCCTGACGGGATAGCCAGATCTTAAGGGCTGTGAGGAAGGTCTGGACGGTGGTGAGGGTACGAATCTCCACGGGATGGAGGTCTGGATGGTCTCTTGTGACGAGCCGATAGACAGAGAAAGGAAGCAGTAGGCTTCCTCCCATATTTGGGCATACCAGGGATTGTGACACTAAATACATAACTATTTCCCTGGCTCAGCTGATAAAGGAGGAGAACCTTGTGGCTTAGTGGTTAACACATCTGCCTAATATGTAATACAGCCCAGGTTCGAATCCCAGTAAGGGTATGGCTAGCTGATGAGAGCTAAATAGCTTGAAATAGATCTATACTAGTCTCCCTTTATTTATTGATCAGCACAAATACAACAACATATCTATATATATTGAATGATAAAGGGGAGTTAAAAACAAAACAGGAACTTAGAAGTCAGGAGATAGGTACAGCATGGTGGCCTCATATGCAGATACAATCCTGTTATGAGAAAGATGCTAAACTGCATGGTTTTAACAAAGAGCTAACAGAACTAGATCAGATATTGACTGGAACAAATGATAAATTGTTAAAGAAATTATATTGTTACTTATTAAGTATTAAACTTGAAAGTGAGCAGGTAAAGGAGACAATGGTTGCTTGGGCTAAACATTTTGGATACACTATAGAATTTTAGACAAGTTACAGAAATTGTGGGATAGAAATATTAAATTGACGATGCTGACTGCATATAAAGAAAATTTGTATAAAATGTTTTATAGATGGCATTTTCCACCGGCAAGTCTGGCAAAAATGTTTAAAAATAGGTCGGATAAATGTTGGAAGTATAATCAAACATCTGGTTCATATTACCACATGTGGTGCATGCCCAAGAGCAAGGAAATACTGGACAAAAATACACACATGGCTGGAAGAAATGATAAAACTACATATAGAACTGAAACCAGATATTTTTTTGTTGGGCATACCAGAAAAATACAATAAAAAGACTGTATATTTGATTTTGCATATATTAATGGCAACTAGAATTGTATTTGTGAGGTAGCAGGCTGAACCAAATTAGGCCTCAAGTCTGAACCAAACTAGGGTCTCATGGTATTAAGCTTTAACTGTTCATATATAGAAATTGCAAATGTTTGCTTTTAGGAAGTATGCACATGAAAACTGCTGAAGCAAAAGTCTCTATTTTAATGTATCTGCTGGCTTGACTGTAAATCTGTCTGGAAAGACACAATTTACTTCCCCAAATGTATGCTATAGTTGACCGTTGGCTGACTATGTATTATGACTTCCTGTAGACATAATATTGCTGTAACTCAGGGGCAAATCTTGAGGGGTGTATCCAAAACTAGCAGCTGGCTTTATCTGAAAGCGATAAACTATATAACGGATTTCCTGCATGTTTGGAGGTGGTCCCCTGCAGGGTCCAAGGGGTCAGACTGCCCTCAGCGAAACATCTCCTCACTTAGTGTCCCGGCAAAGGAGTCACAACGATTGCGCAACAATGGAAAAGGGATGAGTTGCCTACAGGAGAATGTAATTAAAAATATATTAGATTGTGCAGAAATGGATAGATTAACACTTGCTATTAAGGATAAAGAAGAAACTGAATATTTTTTTGATATGGGACACTCTTTATCAATGGCTAGATAATAGAAACAGAAGTCAGAAAGGAGGAGCTATAAAGGGAGGTAATGGTATAGAGGAGAATAATTAAAGATGATGTTAAATGTTAAATATTAAAGTTAGTATATTATATATTAAATATATGATTAAATATAATGAAGATGTATAAATATGACGATCTAAACATAATTGTACCCAGAATGCACACTGTTTGGTGAAAATTGAGCATTATATAAATAAAACAATTAAAACATGAAAACATGAGAAGTGTTCGAGGTCAAAATTGGAAACTGCAACATTTTTCTCACCCCTAATTATTAGAACTTCTTACCCTGAAATTAGGTATCATCAGATATTCCCCACTGGAGACATTCTTGAGCGTATCCTAATGGTTTAGAACCATTGTCATCTTCTAGTCACTGAGGATACACAGGGACAGGTGCCAAAGAACCTGGACAATATCTCTATTTCTGATGAAATTCCTGGGCTCCTTATGTGAATGCTTGTCTTGGTAACCTGTTGTTTCAGGATTCTTTTAATATTTAGGGGGTTAAATATTAGCCGTGAGGGTGCAGTGGTTTGAACGCAGTATTGCAGGCTAACTCACTGTTCAACTGCCAGGAGTTCAATCCTGACCAGCTCAAGGCTGACTCAGCCTTCCATCCTTCCAAGATCAGTGAAATGAAGACCCAATGTTGAGCACAATACACTGACTCTGTTATTGATGCATATTAACCAAACATGCATTGACTGGGGTTATATCAAACTGCTTACAGAGGGCTATAAAGCACTAAGAAGCAGCATATAAGTTTAAGTGCTATTGCTATTTGTGACTATTTTGTTTTTAAAGCTAAACCATTAATTTTTAGAAGATAGGTCTACCACCAGGGGGTAGCTATATCAGGCTCTATCACAGGATAGTTTAAATCTATGTTACAAATATACAAGATCTCAGAGCTTTTATCTTTACATGGAAGCTGAACCAGATGTACAATCTTAGACCTTGAACATGACATTCAGTATGAAACTCCAGATTAGACAAGCCTAGTAAATATTCCATGAAGCAGTTTTCAATTGTATATTTTTCCCACCATTGCATTTGAAACTCCAATATTCATCCATCAGACATGGAGTTACAGTTGCAACTGAAGGCCAGAGACAGAAGATGAAAAGTCAGGAAGTAGAGCAGACTATAGGAGCCGAGGCTTAGAGGTACAATCCAGTGGTGTGTTTCAAAAAAAATTCGAACCTACTCTGTAGGTGTGGCCTCCTTTGTGGGAGTGGCTTGCCGGCCATGTGACCTGGTGGGAGTGGCTTGCGGGCCATGTGTTCTCTCTCTTTCTCTCTCTCTCTCTTTCTTTCTTTTTTCTTTTTTTCTTTCTTCCTTTCTTTCTCTTTCTCTCTCTGTGTGAGTCTGTATGTGGGGGGGGGTTTGTTCAAAAATTTTTGGAACCTCTTCTGTAGGTGTGGCCTGCTTTCTGGTGGAACCTCTTCTAACCGGTTCGGTAGATTTGACGAACCGGTTCTACCGAACTGGTGTGAACTGGTAGGAACCCACCTCTGGTACAATCACAGTTGGCAAAGCGAACTAAGCAAGCCAAAGAAGCAATAATATTATCCCATAATTCCCATAACCAGGAGGAACTGGAGTCCAGCACATCTTGATGACAGTGGGTGAATGCAAGGCAATTTAAGCAAAACTTTACGATGAGTTTCTGCTTTAGAGTAGACTTGCCTGTCTTTTAACACAGCAGGTGTGGCACAATCTTTAAACCCCTATTAGGAAATGTGTATAACCCTGTCAATAAAATGGCACTGTGTGAAGCCTGGATCTACAGCCAACCCAAAACATCAAAAACTGTTCATGGTTTTACTTGGTCGCCTTGCTTGTTTACATTTTGAAAATTCCATCGAAAATTTCATCAATAGAAAACAACATTTTCAGTATGGCAAACAGTGATGCCAGTTAATTAAAAGTATGCACAAAGCCCCCCAAATGCTCATCATGTTTTTTTTAAATAGTGACCATCCAAGCAAGTGCAACTGACTATTGCCAGCAAGGATATGCAACACTGAAGTAAAAGAACAAACATGCATTGATTGTGGTTATATCAAAACGTATATAGCCGTTAATGGTGGAGTAATTTCTAATCACTTAGATGATGAAAAAGCTAATGATTATTGTTCTTAATGAAATTTACATGCTACCTGATTCCCAATTCTAGGCAGTTTGCTATAGATTATATAAGAATCAATCTGTAGGATAAGTAAGCTTTCCCTTGGATGATTCTTGCTTTTATCAATTGGTAGAGGAAGGGAGGGAACATAAATGAGCCCCAAACTTTTTGCTAGAGAAGATTTGAGGATTAAGGTGAAACAAACAACTGCTATCTGGGCAATAGGAAGAAGCTAAGTCTTTTCAACACCTCAATTTCCTTCTTAAAAACCAACATAATTCATTTGACAAATCCACAATTAACTATCAGAAAGACGTTCAACAGTTTGGCAGCATTACAGCTGATAATATACTTGTGAAGTGGGTGAAATAAACATGACTGATATTTGGGGATAAGTTTAAGGAATTCAACTTCTGGTAATGAATGCTTATTCAGCTTGTGCTTTCTAACTCCTGTTTTCTATTACATCCTACGCAGAGGGTACTATTTGAGTTCACATTCAAAGAAAATGGTCACACTAACTTTATTGTCCCTTTGAATGTATGCTAATTGGCAGACATTAAAATGAAATTTCGTTGCATACAGCTGTCAAAGATCACCACCTCCAATATACACTACATAAACATGACAAAATAAATACAACATTATGCATATATCCACATATATTATGTCACAGAGAAACAACACTATCTAGTTCAGATGTATACGTACACGTACAAGGTGAGACAAATGAATCTTGTAAGTTTACCAGATGGGAACAAAGCTGTTATAGAATTTGGTAGTCCTGCTAGAAATATGTTGAAACCTCCTCCCAGAGTGGAGCAACAGAAATAGACCATAAAATGGGTGTGTGGAGCCTCTAACAATACTTTGAGCACTAAGCACATAGCACTTATAAGCAGTATTGTGAATAATAGGAAGTAAACTTAATATTCTCTGCTGTCCTTACCACTCTCTATATGGACTTTCTATCTGAGGCACTGCTGCCATCAAACCAAACAGTGATGCAATTTGTTAAAATACTTGTGCCTCTGGAGAGGAGGAGCTGACATTGCAATGACATGCATGCGATCTTGGAGCTCCAATGTCAATGTTTCTGCCACTGGACGGTCCTTTTGGACCTAAATCATCCCGTAGAGGTGGTGATAGAGAAGAGTATGTCCTGCTGATCTCAGGGACACTGCAAAGTTCATAATTGATCAAGGAACAGCTCTTTTTTCCAATGACAGGAATCCAGCCTTTGAAGCTGCTGAAGTTGGGACAGCTCCGGAATGGAAGGAAAGCGGAAAGAGAAAGTGTGTCGAATTGGTGAAGAAATTTTATTATTAGAGAAGAGATTACCCCCAAAAAAGTCAAAGTTAAATTAAAATTGAAGACAAAAGAAAGCAAGCAGCAAGATTAAGCCACATTAAACTTAGTGTGTTATCTATTTTTAATTTTTCTTTTTATGGATGGAATTTTTGCAAATGTTCCCTATTTTTTAAACTGAATGGGTTAGTTTTTCTTCTTCTACTTTTTATTCTTTTTTATACCTATGCATTAAAAACGTTTTTTTTTTACAATGCTTGATTGGACTGTTTTTCTTTCCATTTAAGAATTTTAAAGGGGTGGGGGTGGCAAAAATGAACAAAAAATTGCCTGTTTTTCACAAAAATGGGCCCTTTTTGTCAAAACAATTGCATGCATAGCTTTATAGAGTGCTGCTGGGGGCTGGAGGGCAAAAAATGGGCCTGTTTTCATTTCTGCCCTCCCCAGCCCCCAGGAGCTTTCTGAGAGCCTCCATAAGGGTATGCATGGCCATTTTGGTGAAAGAGGTGGGGCTTCAGGAGGCAAAAAATGCTGAATTCAATGTATAAGATACACCCAGATTCTCAGCCTCTTTTTTGAGGGAAAAATGTGCATCTTATATTCTGAAAAATATGGTGTGTGTGTCTGTGTGTGTGTACATACACATATACATATATATATATATACACAAATAACATTGTGATATACATACATATACATACAAACACAAACACAAACACAAACACAAACACACACACACACACACACACACACACACACACACATATTTACAGAATGTTATCTGTATGCAAATGTATCTGTATGCAGAATGATCATTTCATTTTGTTTATTGATTTGGCCATTTGTGTATTGTTTAATCAAATGTGCAGAGTTAAAATGTAGAAACATAAAAGTCAATGAAGGAGAAGAGAAGGAGGAAGTCTCCAGTATTTTTAGAGGAGGAGAAGGAAATCTTCAACGTTTTCTGAAGGTAAATCTAGATGAGCCACTCTCAATAATGAATTAAGTGAGCATTGATAGATGAAAGAAGGGATCTCCTTAAAGTATATGGATCAAAGAAGGGAACTTGTACCTCAACAAATTTTAAAGATTTATTGGCCTAGTTATTCTTATTTTAATGGAGACTTCCAGACATGTGAAGGAAGGAATAAGGGACAAAGGTTACAGTTTAACAGCATCGCTCCCAGACAAACATATATTTCTGCCCTTCTCCTTTTAGAAGTTAACTACCCAAAATCTCCCAGAGAGAACATGATGGATGGAGTTATTAGTCAGCTTTCCAATCAGCAGAGTTTGAATGGGTTCGAACAACCTTTCTGCCTTTTTCTTTTTTTCTCCCACTGAATACAAGTTTTAATTCATTCAGTTAATTAGAGTATGTTTGTTAAATATTCTGAAGTTGTAAATCACTGAGTAAGTGTTAAATATTGTAAATTGCTGTCATGCCATTCTGGCTGACTAACACATTAGAGTTCCAAGTTGCTCTTATTCCTTCTGCTACCCAGTGTACACACTCACAAAGACACAAACACACATTTTATTTTCATGCCTTTAAAAAAATATGCAGTAAAATTATTTTATGGAGACAGATACTCCTGGTTTCTTGGGAGATATAAAATGGCATTCTAATTGTTCTCTTTTTACTCCAGGGCTGTCATGCATGAATCACCAGACCCACACTTGTAGAGTTCAATAAAGCTACTTTATTGTTCTATGCCTATTCTACAAGAATCTCCCCAGACTGGCAGCTTTCACTTGGGAAAGACTAGATAAGACTCAAAGACATTCACGAAGGGGGGGGGGAGGTGTCAAACCTTGCCCTCTTGTGTTTACAATTCCCTACTTGAGTCCCTCCTCCCAACTTGGACAGTTGCTCTCCAACAAGGATCTTAAAAAAATAAACAATCAGTATGCAAAGGCAATGATTAGAAGACTATGAAAATTCATTCATTTTCACAAAGAATGTTTTTCCCCCTCCAATTGTTGATGTTACGTATTCTAGATAATTCATCCATTTGAATAATATTGTAAGTTTTTCTAAGAATATTGCCACTTTCTATCTTGGAAGACCAAGATTTTTTCATATGGTGGTTACTCTCCACCCACTCCCACTATCTGAGCAGTCCCAAAGTATGGGCTAGAAAGAGCTTTTGCTGGTCTATAGTTCTAAGTGGCCTAACTTAGAGTGTGTTTGTGGAGAAACTAATAGCAATAGCAATAGCAGTTAGACTTATATACCGTTTCATAGGGCTTTCAGCCCTCTCTAAGCGGTTTACAGAGTCAGCATATTGCCCCCAACAACAATCCAGGTCCTCATTTTACCCACCTCGGAAGGATGGAAGGCTGAGTCAATCCTGAGCCGGTGAGATTTGAACAGCCGAACTGCAGAACTGCAGTCAGCTGAAGTAGCCTGCAGTGCTGCATTTAACCACTGTGCCACCTCGGCACAGGAGTTATATTAGGAGACACCTATTTAAGGGTCGGGTGGCTCAGTGGCTCAGACGCTGAGCTTGTCGATCAAAAAGGTCGGCAGTTCGGCCTTTCAAATCCCAAGCGCTGTGTAATGAAGTGAGTTCCCACTACTTGTCCCAGTTTCTGCCAACCTAAAGAACTATTGTCCCCGTCTCGAATTGGTATGACTGTTGTGTATTTTAAATTATGTATTTTTTGTGTCGTTTTAATTTTCTGTTTGTATCCCCCTTCCCTGGTTGAGTTGTGAGCCGCCCTGAGTCCACTTCGGGGGAAAAGGGCGGCATATAAATAAAATCAACATTCAACATTCAACATTCAACCTAGCAGTTGAAAAGCATGTAAAATGCAAGTAGAAAAATAGGAACCACCTTTGGTGGGAAGGTAACAGCATTCCGTGTGCCTTCAGCATTTAGTCATGCTGGCCACATGACCACAGAAACCTCTTCAGACAGCACTGGCTCTCCGACTGTGAAACAGAGATGAACACCGCCCCCTAGAGTCGGGAACAACTAACACATATGTGTGAGGGGAACCTTTACCTTTACCTATTTAAGGGACTGCTTCCCTCTTTTGGGAGGCAGGCATAATTGTTCATGAAAAGAAAATGCATGGGATGGTTTATCCTGTCCCATTCCAACTTTTTATTTCATAGCACTTTAAGACTCACATTTTTATCTAGGAAAAAAAACACTGCTGTTTTTAAATCATTTTCATATTTAATGAAATGATTCCTAGGACCGAATTGTAAGCTTTCTTTAAGGGTTCTTTTAAGGCTGTTTTTAAATATCTCAAATAAGTCTTCAAGCTGTTCAGAAGACTTAGGGGAGGTTATTATACCTGACCTGGGATGCAAAATATGGGATGGCCCACTGGATGGTAGCAAAGACATAAAGAAAGTTTTAGCTCTAGTGCCATCTTATGGTCACTGAGATTTTTGCACGCAGAACTGACAGCCCTAGATAATTAAGTTCAAACCCCTAGCTAGTCCCAAAGTTGATTTCAGTCAGGTTCCTGTCTAATCTATTTGCTAGAGAAGTCATGAAGATAAATTGGGAAGGGGATGAACCATGAGCTTTTTGAGTGGGGAAAAAAAAGAAAAATAAATCAGATTAATAAGTGATTATGTTACCTACCATATTTTTCAGAGTAAAAGACACACCTTTTTTCTCAAAAAAGAGGCTGAAAATCTGAGTGCATACACTCAATACAGCATTTTTTGCCTCCCAAAGGCCCCCCCCTTTCACCAAAATGGCCATGCATACTTTTATGGAGGCTTTCAGAGAGCTCCTGGAGGCTGGGGAGGGCAGATATAAGCACAAAATGGGTTGGTTTTTGCCCCCCCCCCTGCAGCCCCCAGCAGCACTCTATAAGCCTCCATAAGGCTATTCGTGAAATTATTTTGCAAAAAAAAATGGGCTGTTTTTTGCTCAAACCCCCCCCCCCCCCCCCCGGAGCACTCTGCAAGCTCCCCCAAGGCTATTCATGCCTCTTTTTTTAAAAAAAAAATGGGCCTGTTTTTGCGAAAACCGTTTTTGGGAGATTTGCAGAGTGCAAAAACTTTTTTTTTTTCCTTTTGGAAAGCTCTTTAACTGATTGATGAAAATTACATTGATCGAGTGCTGTGCCAGCAGAAACAAAGTCTTAGGTGCTGCAGATTGTCAGCGATTTCCTTCTCCAGCACATGGATAAATACACCTGAAAACATCTACCTACCTACCTACTCTCTCTCTCCCTACCTACCTATGTATTTCTCTCTCTCTCTCTCCCCCTCCCTCCCTCTACCTACCTACCTACCTACCGTCTCTCTCTCTCTCTCTCTCTCTCTCTCTCTCTCTCTCTCTCTCTCTCTCTCTCTCTCTCTTTCTCTCTCCAATATTTTGGTGTTGTATCTAATACAAATGCAGCTAAACTAATTTGTTTAACAAAAGCAGTTTTGATTATGAAAATTCTAGCATTCCTAAGGCAGATCTTCCTTTCACGTGGTACAAATTGTCAGCTTACCTAAAATGCTTGGCAGTAAATTCTTGGCACCAAAGTGTGAAATGTAATTTGCTGTTGCCTCGATTATTAATATCATTTAACGTAATTGAATCAGACATTCCAAACTTAAACAGAATTTATGCAGCTTAACATGAGCTAAAACTAAAAGGGAGCTCAAACATCTCAACATTTTAGATGATTAAATATATGGAAAGAAATTATGGTTAATCTTATACTATTATTTATTGAAGTAACACGCAGAAGCACTTCTGGCTCATCTCAACACTTCACATAGTGTTTTGTTTAATCTATATAGACTATAGAGTCTATATAATGTAGATAATATTCTATGATAGTAGAACATATTGTGTATCATTTATCTGTAAATAATTTTTAAATGCTTAATGTTTACACAGTTTAGAATAATTAACATCATTATTATACCGGAGTCTTTATAATAATCATTAAATTAGGCCAATTTTAATTTACATATAGCATGGGAAATGAGTCTAAAAAGGAATTAGATGCTTAAATTAAACTAAGCAGTTCAAGACATTGGGAATTTCTGAACTGAGAATTTTATGAATTGTAACCAAGAATGGGATGTCATCAGAGTTTATATAGTATGTCTCTCAATACAAATCACAGGGTTGTCTCAAAGGTGCTTTTTCAAAAGGCAACTGGACTTTGTTTTTCCTTGAAGAGATTTTGCTTCTCATCCAATAAGTTTCTTCAATTCTTGGATTAGAAGCAAAATCTCTTCATGAAAAAACAAAGAATGTTCGGTTGCCTCTTGAAAAAGCACCTTTGGGACAATCATGACCTAGATGACTGAGAATCTCCATAGACAAATGATAGAGTTCTATCATCGAACTCACATTGGACATTGAGAATAGTGATGAAATCAGCCTCCCCAGCCCAGCCATCTGAAAAATTCTACACTCTGCCCTTCTGTCTCCAAATGTACCTTCCTGGTTCTTATTCATTCATCTTAAAGTGTGTGTGAGAGAGAGAGGGAGGGGGAGGGAGGGGAGAGAGAGAAGATAATCTCCACGTTTGTTATTCTGAGATTATAAAAACACATACTTCTTTTTTTTTAAATGTGTTTTTTATTTTCCATTTTCATACAGTCACATATATACTGTGCATAACCGGGGCCATACAACATTAAACAATAAACACAGCAATTCCTCTTGTCAACAATACCCCCCAAAATAGAAACCCAATATACCTCTTCAACCCTCCATACACCTCTTTCTTTCACCCCCTTCCAACTTTCCATCTTCCCTCCATCATTCCCCTTTACCCTACTTCCCCTCCCCCTCTACCACTCCTCTCTCCCAGTCCACTCCCTCCCTTCCTTCTCACCCTCCCTCCAATCCTCTCTCCCACCCTCTCTACCCCTCTTTTTTCTATCCCGCTACTCCTCCCTTGGGTGTATTTCTACTATATGTCAATATATTCAGCTTGTCCTATTTTTACAGTAAAATTAAAGAGCAACAGTATACAAGTGCAATCGCATTGCACTGAAATCTAACACATACTATATATCCCCCCTCCCCCCTCCCCCTAACACCCCACCTCCCTTCCCCCCCCCCGACTTCCCAGAGCCCGTACACAGTATAGATTTTTAACAAACACAGTCTAAAATATATTAAGAAAAAAGAAATAATAAAAAAAGAAGTTAATAACATCTCTACATTGAACTCAGCTTCTTCCTGTTGCACTAACTTTGAACAGTTTAGATTATTCCTGATCTTAAGCATAGGCAATCTGGAATTCATTCATCTTAAAGTGTGTGTGAGAGAGAGAGGGAGGGGGAGGGAGCGGAAAGAGAGAAGATAATCTCCACGTTCGTTATTCTAAGATTATAAAAACACATACTTCTTAACATTCACCTGTGTAATATAAAGCCACAGGTGTTTATGTATTTCTCTTAGCTCTCCTGCCTGATATATTGATGTGGTTGGTAACTCAGTGCAATAGGAAATGTAGTTCTCCCAACCAAACCTCTTTAGATAGATGTGGGGAAGGTGCCAGGGGTCCTAGTAACATCCCGGGGTGAAATTCAGCAGGTTTTGACAGGTTCTGGAGAACTGTGGAAATTTTGAGTAATTCGGAAAACAGGCAAATACCACCTCTGGCTGGCTCCACAGTGGGGTGGGAATGGAGATTTTGCAGTACCCTTCCCCTGCCATGCCCACCAAGCCACGCCCACAGAACCAGTACTAAATTTTTTGAATTTCACCACTCTAACACCTCCAACAAAAGAAAACTGGCTTGAGTTTCCTCAAAGTTCCATTTTATTAGAGATGTCATATTGGCACATCTGGGAAAACCCAAATCTGAAAGCTTCCAGGTTTTCCCCATCCAAATGAAAGTTCATGTCCCTGCCCAGCACCCATATGTCCATCACATGATCCAATCAGGCACCATCCCAACTGGAGATGCTTCCCAGTCACACTCCAGGTGCAAGGCAAGATGTCCTTGACTCTCTGAGAAAGGAATGTTATTTAGACTATATATCTCCCATATCCATATAATCCCCCCCTCCTATTTTCCCACAGCAGAAAATGTGGCAGGCCTGAAGACCCAATGTAAAAGATGGCTTCCAGGCCTGGTGGCTTCCAAACTGGGTGTTTTAGAAACAAATTCGAAATTCTTCCTTCTTTTCTAAATATCACTTCATTGTTGGAGCATCTCTTCATTGCAATGTTTTGTTTCTGTGCTGAATTTCCTTCTGAAGAAACCTTACAATGAAACCTACAAGTGGATTGTCTAAACCAATAATGTTTGTTCAGACAGGCAGGATTTCTCTTTGAGGTGTCACAGAGGTCTTTTCCAAAGCTGTGAAAGGAGATTCTTTTAAGTTAACCTTTCTGCATTCAAAGCATGCACTCCATCACCTAGCTTCTGTTCTTCCTTTCCTTGTTGATTGAACAACAGCAAGTATAATGGCAGTATTTGAATTTCAAAAGAAATCTTTTCAGAGGAATCTTCCTCTGCAAGGGCTACATCGTTATTTCTTCAATCAGGTTTCATAATGAGAAAGGAATCCATAGTCCCTGATGAGACCCTGGTTTGTGCAATTAAATGCTTGCATCTGGCTGTTCCAAAGAACTTGGTCTCTTCTTCTCCTCTGACTTTTGGTTGTTGTTTATTTTAAAGGGCACAAGCTAAATTTTGCACACTTTCATTTCTGGGATACACTATTAAGTCTGTGTTCTGGATATCAAGTGAAAAGTGAAAGCTGACTCTGAATATAACTTGATTCAAGACTATTGCAAGTGATCAGCAAGAAGGCAAGCAACATGGGGAAAATAATATAGGCCAGGGTCTCCAAACTTGGCAATTTTAAGACTTATGGACTTCACCAGCCAGGGTGGCACAGTGATTATAATGCAGTATTGCAGGCTAATTCTGCTGATTGCCAGCAATTGGATTCTCACTGGCTCAAGGTTGACTCCATCCTTTCAAGGTCAGTAAAATGAGGACCCAGATTGTTATGGACAATAGGCTAACTCTGTAAACTGCTTAGAGAGAGCTGTAAAGCACTGTGAAGCAGTATTTCAATTCAATTCAACTTATTATTACAGTCGTAGACCAGAGACCAGAACAAATTTAAAAAATGCAATAAATATACAATTAAAAATTCTAGAATAAAATAATAAATAACTTTGAATTGAACTTGATTGAATCTCACTGTGAAGCAGTATATAAATCTAAGTGCTGTTGCTCATAAAGTTGTCAACTTTGGAGACCTCTCATATAAACTTGCATTTCCCATCCATTCTTCCACTGATGGTGTCCTGGCTGGGCTTCAAGGGATTTTTCTTATGAAACTTGTTGATCAGTTTTTCCACCCATACATCTCAGCTCCTCACCCATGAGGCCTCAGCTGTGGGGTACCCTTTCCAATGGATTAAGTACTGCAGGGTCCCCATATGCACCTGAGAATCTAATACTTGGCCTATTTCATAATGGATGTCCCCATCCATTATTATGGGTCTGGGCAGGTATGGGGTCAAAGGTCTACTGCTTTGATGCCACCACCAGCTTTAGCAGGCTGCTGTGGAAGACCGGATGGACCTTCCCCAGTTTTAACTGCACTTCCATGGGGTTGATTATTCTGACTATGGGGAATGGACCAAGGTTTTTCAGATGCAGCTTTTTGCAAGGCAGCTTCAGTTTAAGGTACTTTGTGGAGAAGTACACCTTTTCCTCTACACAGAATGGCTTTTCTGGTGACCTTATCTTATCCACCAGGAGTTTTTGGGTCTCAGCTGATTTTATCAATGCCTGCTTGGCATTCCCCCAGATACCCCACAGGTTACATCCATTCTGTCAGGTTGCCTTGTGAGAAGTCTTTCTGAGGGAGCTTGGGAATAGGGACAAAGTCCAACCTGTATATCACCTTAAAGGGTATCTGTCATGTAACTGCTGTGTATGGCATTATTATAAGCCACCTCTGTGAATGGCAGAAGCTCTGCCCAATCATTCTGCTGATAGGTGACATAACACCAGAGATACTGCTAAACCATCACATTGGCTCTCTCTGCAGCTCTCTTGGTACTTGGGTGGAATGCAGAGCTGAGGACCTATGAGGAATCAATTGCCTGAGCAAACTCCTCCCAAAATTTGGCCATAAATTGGATCCCCCAGTCTGATATTATCCTTTTGGTACCCTGTGGAGCCAATAGACATGGATCAGGAATAATTTGGCTAGTTTGTGAGCCAAGGGTAAGCCTGGACACATGTTGAAGTGGGCTTGCTTGGTAAAAAGGTCTATCACTGTGCTCCCATGGCTCTCTTGGAGGTCCACAATAAAATCCATGGTGATCTCCTCCCATGGCCTAACAGGGTGGGCCACTCGCTGCAGCAGGCCCAGAGCTTTCCCCTGGCCTGCTTTTCACAGCAGCACAGGTCGGGCAGCTTTTTACATAGGCCTCAATGTTCTTCTTCATCCGTGGCCACCAGAACTGCCTATTGGTCAGGTGTAGCATCTTCAGGAAACCAAAGTGACTGGCTTGTTTGACATCCTGGCAGCATTGTAGAACCCTGTAGACTGAGAACATATAGCTTAGTGCTCTTCCATGCCACCCCCCCCCCCATGGGTTAACCATTGTCAGTTCCCTAGGAACCAGGGGTCAGTCAATAAGGCAGTTTTCAGAGTTTGGGTCAAGTCAGTCATCACAGAGCTTGATCCCCCTTGGGTTCTTGTTGCTCCACTTCAATCTCTGCCACCAGCTGGATCAGTGGGATGATTACACGCACTACTTCCTCCCAGCCACTCTTGTACTGTGGTAGCTGGGAAAGGGCATCCACCAAGAAATTCTTCCCTCCTGGTATATACTTGAGGGTGAAGTGAAAATGCTGGAAATATTGCACCCACCTCACCTGTTTTGATGACAATTTCCTTGGGGGGTCTATAAAGCTGCAAGATGTTTGTGATCCATACATCAAATGGTATTTTACTCCCCTCCAGGAAACGTCATATCCAGTGCACCATGAAGGCCTCCTTCTCCTAAATCACCCACCTGCATCAGTTGTTCTGCATCAGTGAGTTTCCAGGAGGTATAGGTGCAAGGCTGCAGCTTGCCTTTATCATTGCCCTGCAAAAGGACAGCCCCGATAGCTACATCACTACCACCCACTTGGATGACAAAGGGCCATTCGGGATCAGGGTGCTTGAGGATCGGCTCCTGGGCAAACAGGCCCTTCAGCATTTAAAAAGCCCACTGGCATTCCACAGTCCACTGAAGGGGCTGGTTGTGCTGGGGCTTAATCACAGCAGGTTTGGTTTTCAGTAGGTTGGTAATTGGCAAAGCTACTAGGGCAAACAAGGATATAACCTGCCTATAGAAGTTTGCAAACCCTTAAGGAAACTAGATGAAAATTGCCAACAGCGATTTGGAAAGGAGGATTAGAAAAGTCTGTTATTAAATATTATGGATGTTTAGCTAGAATAGGACATAAGGATTCAGTGTTATTGGAGGATTTCAGAAATATTAAATAACATGCCAGTATGTGGTTATGTATTAAATTTTGATATATTTTATGATGAAGGACGTTTAAATAATTATAGTCAAATAAAAATGGAAGCATAAGGGTAACATGTATAAATATTTGAGTTAAAATACTTGAGTTAATATGAATTATGCTTGATGACTGTGGAAGAGATGCACGGAAACCTTTTGTAACCAACTGATACACTTTCTACAGTATGTAAAGAAGGAAGATTTTATGTGTTGTGCTTGTTTTTTTAAAAAAAATATCTAAAAATAAAGAAGTTTGCAAACCCCAGGAAGTTCTGCAACTGCTTAGGCATCCTGGGAGCCTGCCACTCCAGGACAGCTTTCCCCTTGGCAGGATCCATCTCCACTCACCCCTTCTGGATATCCAGTAACCCACATAGTCCAAACAGGTGCAATGAAACTCACACTTTGACAGTTTTACATATGGATGTGCCACGAGTAATTTTATCAACACCCGCCAGACCAGTTGAATATGCTCCTCCATGGTCTCCGTATAAAGTAAAATATCACCCAGGTAGACCAATGCACCCTTGTAAATGTGTCCATGCAGCACCTCATTGATATGTTGCATGAACACTGCAGATGTTGACAATTTCATATATTCAATGATAAATTCTAAGGGAGCATCTGATTCTATTTTCTTTTACATGTTTTTTCACCTTGTTTTTAAACAAATAAGAGCTAAATATTGGTGCACAACTAATATATACTCTATTTTTATTTACACGTTGAGACAATTATGAACAAGAATATGTAATGCAAGAGATTATTTTTTATAATCTAATATTGTACTAATGTGCGTGTGTGAATGAGAGAGAGAGAGAACTGATTGGATGCTCAAGGGGCATAGCTTCATTTAAACATGAGAAAACAATTAGAGTTCTCTCCCTTTCTTCTACTTGTTTATTCATGTTTAAATGAAGCTATCCACCTGAAATCTTTGGAGGCAGAGGGAGTTAAAATTCAGATGAATGAAATTCAGAGATTGGTAATTTTCTCTATTGAGTTTTCTGTCCTTCAATTTGCAAAATGTGCCCCAAGAGCCTGATAAAATGAGCTGTGATGAATGAGTCCTACAGAGAATATAGAGACAAATTAAAAAAAACCTGTAGACAAGAGGACCTTAATCATACTTGAATTCCTCCTGAAAAAATCATTTGAACACAGTCCAGAATGACTTCTTGCATTTTGGCAGTCCACCTCTTTACTCCTGTTCAAACTCTGAAATCTGCTCTGCAATCAAATAAACAAACAGGCCATTTGAACCCACTAGCTTCCTAATAGAGGAATAACTTAAAGATGTGTTGGATGTCAGACAGAAGCATTAAGATTTCATTGTGCTATTGATCATAGAGGATTTAATTAACTCACTCTTCCTGTCTTCCTTTGCACAGAGATAAATAAAACAACGTCAGGAACAAGGTACTGAGTCCACAGAGTCGGAAGAAGAATTAATGTGATGTGAGCATGCCTTGTAGTGGACAGGCTTTCTGTTATGAAGAGGCTGGTTGCATAATAGGTGTGTAGCTAATGGGCAAAAAGGAAATGCAGGAATATAGTTTTGAAAAATACTATAGTTATAGGTAGCCCTTCAGGTTCAGAGAAGATACACTATTGTGCAGTGCATATATGAACAGGTAGATGGCTCTGCAGTCCCAAACTGGAAGCACATTTTTGAGCACAACGGGGGCACAGGAAATGCATTGTCACAATAAAACTAAAGGTAAAGATTTCCCTGCCCACTTGAGTCCAACTCTAGGGTGTGGTCTTCATCTCCTTTTCTTAGACAAGGGAGCCAAGTGTCATGCCCCCATTGGAACCTGAATCTGTGGAGGAGGATGGGCTGGAGCTAGAGCTGACCGAGGAGGTGGCAGCTTCTTTGGAGGAATGTGGGGAGGATCAGGCTGAGGCAGTCCAGGGGCCCTTTAGGATCAGGATGGCTTGTTAGCAGGGAGGAACAGGGTCAGGAGTACCAAGAGTGGGCAAGCAGTGGACATGAGGAACGACAGAGCTCAGGTGAGAAGCAGCGACTGCCTCCTCCTGATCCCCAAGCACAGAGAGTGGAGAAAAAGAGGGAAGAGTGCAGGCCCCGCCCCTCTTCACAAGGCACACCTGGGAACTGAGATTTAAGAAGATACTGTGGGAAAAGGCATTTGTTGGGAACAAACACTGAATTGGTAGTTTGGTGGGCCGGTACAAACATTTGGAGTTTGCAAGACTGCTTGCTTCTTCCTTACTTGTGGACTCAGTGACTTCTTCCCGACCTTGTGGACTCATTGTTCCTTGTTTCATGGACTCATTTCCCTGTTCCTTTGTTTTGTTGGACTGGCCACAGCCAGAGGCTGCCATGTGTTTGTGTGCACTCTTTCCTTTGGGACTTGCCAAGAACATGGGAATGTTTGAGGGGACATTTGGAGCGTTAATGGGGAGTTGGAACTCTGAGCTGGGTGTGTGACCTTCATGCCTTGTCCGGGTCATCATACCAGCATTGTCCAAAGACATATCCAGACATGTGGCCAGCATGACTATATGCTGACTTGCTGAGGCACATGAAATACTGTTACCTTCCCACTGAATTGATACCTGTTTGTCCATTTGCATGCTTTCAAATTGCTAAGTAGGTAGGAACTACAGCAAGTAACAGCTCACTCCATTTTGCAGCACTTGGGTCTTGAACCTGGGCTGACAGCTGAATGCTGAGCCACTGCACACCTTTAGTCTCAATATCTAGGTGTTATTGGATCACTTCCAATTTTCCATCCATTTTTACCAGCACCTGTCTTCAATACTAGTGTAGGCTTCATAACACAGGGCTCACTAGTGGGTTCTGCCAGCAATTGTAGCTTCTAGTTCCTTTGCCTGGATGTCACAATGGCATACAGTTTCCTTCACAGTGTATTTATAGAGTGAATGACCTCAAGGTCTCTTTCTAGCCTCCTGTTCATCCTAGAGGAGGGGTGTCAAACTCAATTTCATTGAGGGCCTGATCAGCATTATGGTCACCCTTAAAGGATCAGGTGGGAGTGACTGGGTGGTCATGTGACTGGGTGGGTGTGGTCAACCTGACCTGGCCTACTTGTCATTGCTCACATTGAGAGGCACCTGTGATGGACCAGACAAGGCTTGGAAGGGTGATCCAGGGTGAGCGCCAAAACCTGGGGGGACCAACTGAGCATTGGTGCTTGCGGGCAGCTGAGGAGGATGCCTGGGGGAGGTAAAAAAATACTGGGGCACAGGGGGTGGGGAAGCTGAACTGGACGTTCAGTTTTAGGCTGGAGGCAAGGCGCAGAAACAACAGCAGTGGGGACAGGTCAAAATGGGAAGCCCCTGCCCACTGCTGCCTGTCCATTGCCTATAGTGGCTTCCCATTTTCATGCCCCTCCCCAATGCGGTCCATTAAGCATCGTTCAACCCCTCCAGACACCCTCCTCAGCCATGCACAAGCACTGATACCCTGCAGTTTGTTCAGTACTGTAGCACACGATCACAAAAGATCAGTAGCATGACATCTTGCACTACTGATCTCGTGCTGCAGTAGTTTAGGCCTCTGTTCTCTATGAACTGGGGTTTGTAACAGGTCCAGCTGAAGAGCCTTTACAAGAAATAAGATTTTGGGGCAGTGAAATCACCTTGCTTGAAGCCTCCCATCGGCTTGAAAATGCCTTTCACGCTGTTTCAGTCTCTGTATGAAGAGCATTTACAAGCCAATGGGAGGTTTCAAGCAAGGTGATTTCTCTGCCCCAAAGCCTTGTTGGCTTGCAAATGCTCTTCGTGCAGAGACTGCGACAGTGTGAAAGGCATTTGCAAGCTGATGAGAGGTTGAAGCCTAGGATTTCACTGCCCCAAAGTCTCATCAGCTTGCAAATATTTTTCATAATGTCCCAATCTTTCTCCATGCTCAGGAAGTGATGAGGGGAGAGGGAGAGATTGACTGCTGATTGGCTGCTGGCTGTGGCTTTCCTACATGAAGGCAGGGCAGTCCCACTGAAAGGGGGCTGCAAGACCAGGCTGGTGAATGGGCACAGAGGTGCTGGGACAGATACAGCACAGAGGTGCCGAGACAGATACAGCACTCATCTACAACTTGTGGCAGTCACCTGATCTAAGGTCAGTCTTAGATCCAACCCATGTGGCCACTCTGGAGTTAGCAAGAGACCACCCTGCTTTATTGGCTCCACCCCCTGGACATGCACACAGGAGACAGCAAGTGTGAATGTGCTAGATGAAAGGGGAGCACTCAGAATGCAGTCAGCCTGCAGGGCAAGGCTATGCAGGGCCATTTTTGTGAAGGGGATGTGGCTTCAGGAGGCAAAAATGCTGTATTCAGTGTATAAGACGCACCCAGATTTTCAGCCTCCTTTTTGAGGGAAAAAAGGTGCGTCTTATACTCTGAAAAATACGGTACCTAGCCGGTCATTAAGACAGGCAACAGGTTGTTAAATGATTTGAATCTCACCACTAAGCAAATGCTATGTTGGAGCAGAGTCCTTTAAAATGAAAAATGTGATGGGAGAAACATCAGTTCCTCCACACTCACACCCTTGCTTGGGTTTTCTCCTCCCTTTTGAGCTTTTTTAACTGTAGGACATCTTAGTAAAAACCTTTTATGAAATATTGAAAGCTGTGCCCTTCTTCTAGAAGAGATTCTGGCCCTTTGCAGAAGAGACATTGTAGTTAGTTAGCAATGGTCTTTTTTTCCTTTTCCCCCTTCCTCTTTTTTTTTTATTTCATCTTGTAAGCCTGGAGCAGAGATCAGCTTTAGGTTTAAATGTTTAATGCGTGAATGGCAGCAATGGACATGGGACATTATTTTTCAAGGACAACCCGAAGCTTAGCCCCCACCTCATTATTTTTGGGAGATCTGGAGGGACCGAAAGCTCTCAGATACAGTGAGCCTTCTTAAGAGCAGTAGAATGTAAGACCGTTAGGAGGCTCCTGCTCGATCAGATCAAAGCTTTATTCATCTAGTCTCATATTCTCAGCACAAACCTATACACATTATTCCAATTGATTTTCAATGTATTCATTCACTCATTTAAACTTTTATAGACCGCCAGCTTTCAAACGTCTCAAGGCTGATCACAAAATCTGCAAATATTATAGTAAAACATTTAATATCCTGCTGAGAAAGCCCAATCCTGATTCATCATCATAAAAGTGAAAAAATAAAATCCACCCAATTTAAGATACGTACAGCTTTATAGTCAATAATTGGAGGAGGTTGGTGGTATTTGTCCGACAAATAAATTAGTACCCAATATAAGATTTTAATAGTTATCTAATGTAATCCATTCATGTTATCCCAATGAACAATCTGTTTTTCAACATTTTTACAAGTTGAAGTAACTGAACTATTTTTCTATGGTTGCTACTGTAATTATTAATCTGAAAGACCATTTTAAATGTGAAAATATACAATTAACATTTGTAAACTATATTTTCTGTATGGGGGCTGCTAGACTGACAGCAGACTCCATCACCACCACCATTCCCTGATCTCCTTCTCCTCCTTTTTATTAGTCATTTGTTTATTGTTCTATTATTCTACTTTTGCTTTGTTTAAACTTTCATTTTATTTCTTCATTTTTCATAGTTGTACATTATTGCCTAGAGCAGCCACATGGCAAGATAGGCATGAAAATAAATTTAATAATAATATTTGATAAAAAAATGAAAGGAGAAAACAAAACAAAAATTGAAAGAAAAAATCCATTTATTTATCATTCAGGAATAGATGTCATGGTATATGAGAAAGACTTTAAGTGAAAGGGTGAAGAAATGCTGTCTAGGGAGTGGTTATATAAGAGACAGTCTAGTCCACAGCTAAATAGTGGGCGTAGAAAGAGACTCAGAAGATACCCCTCTGAGATATCATATATTGATGGATGGTACCCATCTCATTGCATTTTTAATGCATATCACCCGATTTTGTCTAGCTATTTCCAAAAAGAAACAAACATCTGAGCAGCTGCAATGTGGAAAACCTTTTAGACCACACATCTGCTTTTCTTCCTGCATTTAAAATCCTTCTGCAAGTGGTGAAGGTGAAAAGATAGCAGGTTCAGCATTTTTGTAGTTAGAATCTTTTTCTCCATATTCCAGACTATGGTTGCATGGGACTATAAGAGGTAGATCAAGGAACAGGGCTCCATGCATGCTAAACACTGCCTAGAGAGCAGGGGTGGGTTCCTGCTAGTTCTAAGCTCTTCTATAGAAGAGGTTCCACAAATCTACAGTGCCGTTTAGAACCGGTTCCAGCTCCCTCCCCCCGCCCATCTTCACATCATCAAGATGAAGAGCGAGAGGAGGAATTCTGGGAGTTGAAGTCCACAAGTCTTAAAGCTGTCAAGTTTGAACACCCCTGGAGGGTTTTTTCTAAAGGGTTAGGGGTGCAAGGGTCTTGTAACTTGACAGCTTTAAGACTTGCACACTTCAATGCCAGAATTCCTGAGCCAACATGACTGGAGGAGGAATTCTGGGAGTTGAAGTCCACAAGTCTTAAAGCTGTCAAGTTTGAACACCCTGGGGTTTTTTTCTAAAGGGTTAGGGGTGCAAGGGTCTTGTAACTTGACAGCTTTAAGACTTGCATGCTTCAAATGCCAGAGTATCTGAGCCAACATTTTGGTTGCTAAGCAAGAGGGTTGTTAAGTGAGTTTCACCACGTTTTACAAGTTGTACCATGCTGACCCGGTCACATGGCCGGCAAGCCACTCCCACAAAGCAGGCCACACCTACAGAAGAGGTTTCTAAAATTTTTTGAAACCCACCACTGCTAGAGAGGCAACATGAACAAAGCACCAGGGCTCCCTGCAAAGGAATTGTATGTGGCAAGTGAAAATAATGAATTGATCACAATGTCTGCAGAACTGCAGGGTCACAAAACAAAAGAAGAAAAGAAAAAGCTTTCTACTATTTTCAAATCAAAAAGAAGAAATTTTAGCTGTTTAACATTGATCGCATCCAGGGAAGACTGTTGTGGTGCTGATTATGAATGTGTGCAATGTTCCCATGTGGAAATACTATCAACTGACTTTGTCTTGAAATACATCTCCTGAGAGAAGGACTGCTGAAAATCTCCATATGCTTTAACTTCTTCCAGTAGGGAACTACTTGAGATTTTGTGGGTACTTCAGAATGGTCTGGGAGAGTGGGATTAAATGAAGCTGAATGATTCCCTATGAAGAAGTGAGAAAACAGTAGTTCATTAAATATATATCCAGCTAATCCATTCCTTTCAACAAGGAGGCTTTTGATGCATAACTGCTGATTTCTCTAAAAGGTCAGAAGATGACACACAAGGTGCTATTCCATTACACCACAGTCAGCTGAACTTCTCCTAGCATTTCCATTTGCCAGTTATAGATTTCCTATTTTTTTTTCAATTATGCTCTTTTTTTCTGCCAAGTTCAAAAGGGACACTGTGGCGATAGCAAGGGGGTTAATTGAAGTGGTCTCAGCATAATGATTGGTTAGAAAAGTCCTGATTGAGGCTCAGTTCTGTTCAGGGATAACTGTTTCACCCTGGAGAAGAGTCCGCCTTGGAGACCCCAAAAGGTTTTGAAAACAAGATAACATTCACATGAGCTCTCAAAAGCAGAATAACAAAAGTTTTCAGAAAAAAATAATGAATCTTGAAGGAGAGAAGAGAAACAGCAGAGAGAAAGATAGGGTATACATTTGAGAACCAGCATTGTGTACCCTAGCAGCCGGGGCAGTTTCAATTGCACTGTGTCTGGGTTGATAATCTTTACTATGGGGAATGGTCCCATAAACTTTGGTCCCAGTTTCTTGCTAGGGAGTTTTAACCTGAAATATTTTGTGGAGAGGTAGACCTTCTCTCCCATCTGGAATGGCCGTTGCAGAACTCGGTGTTTATCTGCCTGTTTCTAATAGGTATGCATTGCTTTAGCTAGTGCTTTTTTGACATTCTCCCAGGTTGATTTCAGCATTGACATCCAATCAGTCAAGCTCACTGAGGAGAGGGGATTCCTCCTCAGGCATTGGGACAAAGTCCATGCCGCTCACTACTTTGAATGGTGTTAGTCCCATGCTACTGTGAACAGCCTAATTGTATGCAACCTTAGCAAAAGACAGGAGGTCTGCCCAATTGGACTGCTGATAGTTAACATAGCACCTCAAGTACTGCTCTACCATGGCATTCAGTGTCTCTTCCGCTCCATTGGTGCTAAGATGAAAAGCCAAGCTAAGGCCCTGGGATGACCCAATGGACTGCAGGAACTCCATCCAGAACTTAGCCATGAACTGGACTCCTCTGTTTGAGATAATTCTTCAAGGTACTCCATGCAGGTGGTAGATGTGCTTCAGGAGTAGTTTGGCCAGCTGGTTAGCTTAGGGTAGTCCATTGCAGGGTATAAAGTGCACCTATTTGGAGAACAGGTCTATTACAGTCTAAATCACTGTGTTGCCCCCAATTTTCAGGAACTCTACTATCAAGTCCATTGCAATCTCCTCCCATGGCCTCGCTGGCTCTCTACCGGTTGCAGCAGTCCTGTTTTTTTCCCTGGTCGTCTCTTCATTGTGGCACAGATGGTGCAACTTTTTACATAACTCTCCATATCTTTCTTTATGCTGGGCCACCAGAACTGCTTCCAGGCTAAGTGTAAAGTCTTTAGGAAACCAAAGTGGCCTGCCAGTTTGGCATCATGGCTGCTCTGGAGAATTAGGGTGCGCAGGGATTCCAGGACATAGAGTTTCATCCCTTTCCATGCAAGGTCATCTCTTTTTGTCAAGATGTTTTGGTTGTCTTGGAACCAGGGGTCTGCTAGCAGTTCAGTTTTGAGTCTCATGGTTAGGTTGCTTGCTGGTTGGTCTTGCCAGTCATGACGTTGTTGTCTGGTGGTTACCTGGGCAACTATTTGAGTAGGGGGAACGATGGCATCCACCACCTGCTCCCGTTCGCATTTGTACTTGTGTATGCAGGAGAGGGCATCAGCTAGAAAGTTCCTCCCCACTGGAATGTGCTTTAGTATGAAGTCAAAATGGTTGAAGCATTGAGCCCAGAGGACTTGTTTGGGTGATAGCTCCTGCAGGGTCCTGAGGGCCTCCAGATTTTTGTGGTCAGTCCAGACTTCGAATGATTTCTGCCCCCCTTCCAGCAGGTGTCACCAGATTAACAGTGCCCATCTCACTGTGATTCCTTTTCCCATGAGGCCCATCGTCGCTCTATGAGCTTGTGAGAGGTGTAGGCACAGGGCTTCTCTGAAGTCTAGTTTGGTGAAGACTTTTCCCTTGGCCAAGTGAAATAGCATATCCTTCATGAGGGGGAGCAGGTATAGGTTGTGTAGGCACAGCACTAATTCCTCTAAAATCCACACACAGTCTCATAGTTCCATCTTTTTTTTTCTTTGAAGAGGATTGGCGCTGTGACCTGTGGGTTGGCTGGCTCGATGAACCCCCCGTGCTAGGTTTTTATCTATGTATTTGTGCATTTCTCGCATTTCCCAGGTCATGGCATACAGTTTGTGCTTGGGTAGTTTTGCCCTGGGGATGATTTTGCTGGTGCAATCTGCTTCATGGGGGGAGGAGGGAGAAGATCGCACTTGGTCTTACTGAATACTTCTGTGAGGTCTTGATATTCCCCTGGGATCTGTTCAGTTGCTGGGGTTTTGTTGGATGTGGCTGTCAGTTGTTCTGGTGGGTTCTTTTTTTTGGGGGGGGGTATCCCTGCTTGGGTGGTGTTTCTGCTTGCTGGCATGGAAGGGGTTGGGGCCCCTTTTCTATTCTTAGTCTGTGGGTACCCCCTTCCCTTGCGCTTTGCCCTGTTAACTTGTTAAAATAAAGGTTGTTGTTACTATGCAACCCGCCTCGCCTCAGTTACTGCCTGCTTAGTTCTCCATATAGAGCAAAGAGTAACACATATTTGGTTATACACATCCTAACAGCAGCTAGAATCGCATATGTACAATGTTGGAAATCCCAGAAGCCCCTGCCGACGATATTTTGGTCAAAAAAAATTCTGGAATGTGCAGAGATGGATACATTAACCCTAAAAATTAAAGGAAAAGAAGATTTGGACTATTTCATAACATGGGAATTATTCTATAAATAGTTAAATGGCAGATATTGAGGTTAGAGGAGTGGAATTAGGTGAAATATGGTTTATGGGAGAAAGAAAAACAGATGAGTAAATATTTTTGACAGTTATATGATCGATACTATAATGGAAGGTAATATATGTTATAATATGATTGATCTTATTGCATATTTGTGTGTGTATATATATGATCATAATGACAATGATGAAGTTTGCCTGCTTATATGTTAACACCTTGGGCACCTAGAGAGCACATTGTTCAACATAGAAAGGAAATGTATGGTATAAAACAATAAAAAAAAATTTTTTTTAAAAAAAAGAAGTTGTGGGAGCCTCATCACTGGAGGCTTTTAAGAAGAGATTGGATTGCCATTTGTCAGAAATAGTGCAGGGTTTCCTGCTTGGGCGAGGGATTGGACTAGATCGAGGGTCACCAATGTTTTGGACTTCAGAGACCACTACATTCATAATTTTAAATCCTGCGGACCACTAATATGATTTTTTTTAAAAAGATAAATAGCATTTAGTGCAATACAAAAATGCAAATAATTTTTCTGTGGACCACCAAAAGTTTCTTGTGGACTACCAGTGGTCCATGGACCACTGGTTGATGACCGCAGGACTAGATAAACTACAGTACAAGATCCCTTCCAACTCTGTTAATCTATCCCTTATGGCCTACCCCTCAAAAGCCCAACCTTGTGAGGGGAAATAGGAGGGAGTTCTATATATGCCTCCTTAAGCTTCAAAAGAAAGGATATACATCTTAAAAACATATCTATCTAAAAATAAACTCCTGAAATTCATTCAATTTAAAAATCCATTAAGAAGTTTTTAAAAAACCAATACAACTGATATTCATCAGTCATAAAATAAAGGTATTACCTAGCAAATTTAATATCTGGATGAATATTCAATTTTTAGGAAAGTTTCTAAAGTATGGCACACAATGGAAGTGAATTCCACAGTTGGGCTTTCTCTATATAGACCCACACACACACTTTCCCTTCCTTCCTTCCTTCCTTCCTCCCTTCCTTCCTTCCTTCCTTCCTTCCTCCCTCCCTCCCTCCCTCCCTCCCTATCTGTTTCAGTCTTGGCCAGACACAGTGCTAAAATATACACTCCATTCCACATACAAACCACCAGCCTCTGCATCAGAGACATACAAGCAACCCCACAAAAGAACATGACAACCTTAAATACTTAACTAACTCATACGTGTTGGCTCAAGCACCTGAAGACTAAGGCTAAATCTAGCTCAATAAATCTTTAGTTAGTCTTTAAGAAGCCTTGCATATCAGCTCCCTCCATTTGTTTTAAAGGCACTTTGTGTTATTTCTGGAAAAGCACCAGGATAGTCCACTGGATGCTGCAAATGATGGTACAAAGATAAACATTTGAAATCCTTCTGAGTGAAGTGCATATATAGATGCTTGATCTAGGTCACTGCTGGTGGTTTCTTCTAGCAGACATGAATGGAACCATAGGAAACTGTCTCACTGTTTTTCTCAATGATCCTTCACTAATCCAATATTTAGCAATTAACAGCAATCCTTCCAAGAATGTAGCAAAAAGGTGCCCAGATATAAATCTTTTGGCTCCACATGTGTCAATACTTTGTGCCCGTTTGTCTAATTGCTATTGACTGCGTGAAGTAGTTTTTGATTGAGGCATGAGGCAAAGTGGTATTGATCACACTAAATGAACTTTTCTATAAGCCAAGAATCAATTGATCAGACAGGGCAAGGTGCCAGATACACAAGCCAAATTGTCATCTGAAAAGCCAGAGGCTAACTGGAGGATGATGGTTTGGAGAAGGAAGCCTTGGAATTCAAAGCTGGAAAAGGGGTGGCCAACAGATGCACTTTGCAAGCAATGTCCCTAAAAAGTAACATAAACAACAGAGCAAAACATCTGCATCTCTAAAGTTTTCCAAAGAACAAACTGCATAATTTATAAAAAATAAAATGTACTCTAAACTGGAAACATCCCAACGGGCAGTTAAAAGCAGTTTTCCACTCATCTCCCTCTTTTATTCTGACTCTCTAGTAGGCTTCTCTTAGATCAAATTTCGTGAAAATTTTCCCCTTGCCCAAATGAGCTAACATGTCCTTCATGAGGGGCAGGGGTGCACGTTTTCCACGCAAATGGCGTTCAGGTTTTTATAGTTGACACACAAATGATAAGAGCCACCTTTTTTCTCTCTGAACAAGACGGGCAAAGCCACCGGTGGCCTAGCAGGTTGTATGAAGTCCCTCTTTAAGTTTTCATCAATGAAATTGCATAACTTCTCTATTTCATATGGGGTCATCGAGTAAATCTCTGGCTTAGGGAGCTTTTCCCTTGGGAGGATTTCAATGCTGCAATCAGTTGCATGGGGGGGGGAGAGAGTTTGTTGGAAGTCCTTTCGCTGAAAACCTCTTTGAGGTCCCAATATTCTTTAGGAATTTTTTCCTCCCCTCAAGTTTTTCACACGTAACAGCTGCAAGGTCTGTTGCAGCTCTGGCTAGGTAGGAGGTCTTCCCTTCCCCCTCTGGTGGTTTAGCAGTATGGATGCATAGCCACACTTTCCTCCAGTGCAGGTTCCATTTCCACAGCCAAAATAATCCCAGTATAGCAATAGCAGTTAGATTTATATACCGCTTCATAGGGCTTTCAGCCCTCTCTAAGTGGTTTACAGAGTCAGCATATTGCCCCCAACAATCTGGGTCCTCATTTTACCCACCTCGGAAGGATCGAAGGCTGAGTCAACCTTGAGCCGGTGAGATTTGAACAGCCGAACTGCAGAACTGCAGTCAGCTGAAGTAGCCTACAGTGCTGCATTTAACCACTGTGCCACCTCGGCTCTCTAAGTATAAGGGGCCGATCCATCCCCAGTGCGACAACGAAACTCAGGGTTTCTTGGTGGTCTCCTATCCAGATCTCTACTGGTTTGGTTACAAAATGGGCACCTCCCCCCCTCCAGCCACTGACCCATCCAACTGGCAAAAGACAATGGGTACTTTCAAAGTTCTCAGTATTAAACCCATTTTTCCCACCACCTCTGGGCTAATTACACATTGGGTGCAGCCAGAATCTAAAAGGGCCAGCATCTTTCCCTGGGCCCTAGTCGAGGGTACTTTAAGTTCTACTGGGATGGTCATGGGGCTTGATCGAGGACTTACCAGGTGTTCATCATTGGAGTCGGTTTCACTTTCTCCCAAAAGAAAGGGGGCTCTTTTCCCTCTTGGCTTGGGGGAAGGTCCTCAGCAACTTCCATACCCTTCAGGGTGGTTTCTCTGCATTTCCTTGGTGGCCAGTTGGGTTTCTTCTCTCCAGCTGTGGTTGGTTTTGGCCCAATCTTTGAGTAGCATTTGGCAGCCTGATGCTCCTCCTTCCCACAATGGAAACAGGCAGTTGACCAGGGCTTGGTTGCAGACCATCCCTTCCTTGCATTTGGAGCCTCTTTCAGGACAGAGGGTGATTTTTGGTTTTGCTGCTGCCTCCACGGTATTGATTTCTGTCTAGGTCAATCTCCACATCTGATGCCAGCTCATACTACCATTGCAGGTTGCATGCCCCCCCCCTATTTACACAGCTTTGGTATACATAATCTTTTAAGCCATCCATAATGCTTTCCATCAAAGACTCCTCGGACCACCCCTGCATATGCACAGACACCTTGCGAAACTCCTGGGTGTACTCAGCCACCGACCTCCTCCTCTGGGTTAGGGTTTTCATCCTGGTTCTTGCCTTTCAATTTGCGAGAGGGTCATCAAAGCGCTTCCTCAGGGTGGTCATAAACACATTGTAATCCCTCAGCAAAGTTCTTTTACCCAGCACGCTCCCCCCAATCACCCCAACCCAATGGCCAATCTGCAACTCCCAAAGGTATAATGTGGAGTGCATCTTCAGAAACCTCATTCAGATGATATGCAGAGACGGTTGACCTTGACCAATTCCAAACACAGGCCATCAGCATGCCCAGAAGATGGTGAGAACCAACCTCTCTTTTGATAATTCCTCCAGCATCATAAGTTTCCCATTCCAAATACCTCAAGCCCCCTCCCTCCCTGTTTCTATGGCAGCCAATAGCAAGCAAGCCAAATAGAGGCTGACAGAAGACTTCTTTGAGTTGACTTTAAATTCTAGGGATTACACATCCATTTGTTTTTGCTTCTTCAGTGATGTTTTTCAACTTCCAAATCTAACTTACAATTTCACGGGGGGTCTCCCATAAAAACATTAAGCAGGATTGATATTGTTTACTTTTGTTTTTTCAGTATAAAGTAAGAGTGGGTTGATATTGCTCTCTGCTGTGAACTATCAGAAAAGAACTGAGAAAATAAACACTGTTTCTAATAAATCCTAGGAGTATAGTCTCATAATGAGGTTGGAGAATGTTAGAAACCAGGAGCTTCCTCTCCTTACTGTGCAGCAAAACTTGGCAATATCCTTCAGATATTTTGGGTTTCACTTTCCAGAATCTCTTGCCATTAGGAATGCTGGCTGCATCTACCATCTAAAACATCTAAAGGCACTTGCTTCTTTAAATCTGCTGCATAGGGTATATTATTTATTAGTCCATTCATTTATTCATTTAAATATTCTCATCAAGCTTAGTTAAACTATGATTAAAAGGTTTTAAATGATCAGTCCTTTAATTAAAATAATAACATCTGCATTTCCTTGCATGATTTTTTTCGGTAGCATTTTAATTAAATGTACATATTCACTCTCCTCTTTCCTCCCTGCTGACCCAAGCCTCTTCATCTGCTGTATTCTTAGAACCTCGCCAATTTTTAGCTTCCAGTTTCTTAATGTAGCTTTTACGAACAGCAGTTATACTTTTTCCTTCCATTTTGTTACATGTAGTTTTTCTCTGCTCTATTTTAATAATTTTTTAAAAGTGGGGAAAACTTTTTTTTGAAAAAAGAATACACTATTTGAGTCTTATTTTTGTTGCACTGTTTTCTAAGCTAAGCTACCCATGACAATTTTATTGCTGAAACTTTCCTGTTTTCCCATTTATTAATTCTATTGCCTTGATTTCATTACAATGTTATTGGACTATTATAATCTTCATTCTACTTCTTCCCCTAACAAAGTGCACGTTATCTGTACAATTTATTTGCAAAATTTAATTATAGTCAATTCTTGGATGATATGAGAATACTTTGGCTTCTAAAAACCATTGATTACATTTTTTAAAACTAGTGATTGATAGGAATACCTGAAAATGACCTTTCACACATTTTACTTTAATAGCTACAGTGATACTTCAATACTTATCTTTAATGGGTTCTAAGTACTAAAAAGAATAAGTACCAAACAAGTACTAAAAAGGATAAGTATCAAACAAATAATATGACTTACCACATGACCCTTTGTTTTGGTAGGAAACACTTCCTATCTGTTCCTTTTCCTATGTCAGCAACCTTCCCAGCATGACCAACCTGTCTACTCTCTGCGGCTGTCCCCCACTTCCTTTTGCAGCACATCAAGCAGTGGTGGAATTCAGCCAATTCATACCTATTCCGGAGAACCGGTTGGTAACTTTCTAAGTAGTTCAGAGAACCGGTTGTTGGAAGAAACTCCTTTTGTTTTTTTTCCACTTTACAGGGCTAATCCTGTAAGGAAGGCAGGAAGGAAACATTCTAGTGTTGTTTCTAGCTTAATCTTTATTGACCTGCTTACAAAAACTGCCTCTCTGGTTAACCCTTATTACATTGTTAACAGCTAAGGTGAAGCGCCCATCAACCTGAGTGACCTTGAGTTGACCACGCCCACCCAGTCACGTGACCACTGAGCCCCACCTACCCAGATGGTCATTAGGGCAGAGAACCGTCCCACCACTGACATCAAGTAACAATCAATGAGTACCAAGACAACCTTTTCATGCCAAAATATGTCAAGTACAAGTAGTCCTTGACTTAGACCACAACTGAGCTCAGAATTTATGTTGCTAAGTGAGAAATTTGTTAAGTGAGTTTTGTCCCATTTTACAACTTTTCTTGCCACACTTGAATCACTGCAATTGTTAAATTAGTTGTTAAGTGAATCTGACTTCCCCATTGACTTTGCTTGTCAAAGGAGGGAAAAGAAGAAAGGGTAAAGCAGAGAAAGTAACGGTGGGGAATTAAGAGGAGGAGAGAGGATAAGAAAGAGGAGAAGGAAGGAGGAGAGGGGAAAGAGAGAGGAAGAAGAAAGAAGGAAGGAGAGGAGGAAGGAAGAAGTTAGAGAAGGAAATTAAGAAGATGGAAGGAGAAAGGTGTTGCAAATCAAGATGGAGACACAGGTTGGCAAGAAAGTGACCCAAACTGTAATGTTGTGTGTGTGTATGTGTGTGTGTGTAAAGATGAATATAGAGACTATGATGAATGGACAAATGTTAAATAGCAATTATAAGAATGTATATCTAAGAATAAATTGGAAAGGGAAAAATAAAAAACTTTTTACAAAAATAAAAATGGGCTATTCAAGGCAGCCCCATCCTTATTAATAAAGCAACGTTTTCTTTAATGAGTGAATGTGATTAGTAATTCAGCCCTATCCTCTCTAGAACAGATCAATGATTACTATGGATTTCCCCACATGTCAGTCATACTAATAATCATTGTTAGTTATTGAACTATATAGGGATTGCCTACAGGAACCAGCTCTTCATGAAAGAAATCAGATGGGTATTATCTTAAATCGATGCAGTTACCGGAAGTCCACCTGATATACATTTTCCCTGCCCTAGGAAGTCACAACTGCACCACTGTCCCATATAATTCTATAGTGCCATGTGTTTCAGTTTCATTCTTATGGACTTTTCTCATTGAGCAATTAAAATTTCACATAATGGTAATTGCCAGTTGATTCGAATAAGTTCTGCCCTCTCATCCATTATTTATTTCTAACTAGAGACCCTTTTCCACTTCCACCCTTATCCTGCATTACTCTAGTGCAGATATCGTTTGATGTCAACAGAAATTCAATTATACTTATTTAAAAGCTGGTATTAGGGACTTAATGGGCTGTTTTCTGTGCCTCATTCTGGCAGCTCAGCTCATTTCCCAAGGATTATTCTCTTAGGCCATGATGAGATTTTGCAAATGGCTTGACCTTTTATTCTTCTTCCACATTTGTCATGCACTCGTCCATGTTGCCAAGTTTTTCTGACTTTCAAAAAAGTTCAGGGTGAATCCATACCTTTCCCATCCCTTTGACCATGCTAAACATTAATACAAAGAGCATTAATTTATTTCTAAGAGTCACTATCTGAAATGCAAAAATGTACATCCTGAAAAGTTGAAACAAGCAGTAAATGAGATAACAATCTAAGTAATGTAGAAATTAAAACTTGTCCAATCATGGCTGTATCCAAAACTTTGAATCTTAGTAGTAAGAAGAAGAATAGGAAAAACTGGAAAGATGTAGGCTATTAAAAACTAGCATGAAACAATGAAAAAAATATCAAAATTTGAGAAACACATTTAAATCTCCATTTAGCCATAAAATGTCCTGGCTGACATTCGATCTGTCAGCACCTTTCAGCTGAATGCACTTTGATGCTCTTTGTATCAGCAAAAATTGTTGTTTACTTCGTAGAGAGGGAGCTGCTCTTTAGTGGAGTTTTTTTTAACCACTGAGTCATATGTGTTGTTCCACTTTGCACTTTAATGCACTAGATACTATGAAGCACCACCTACTTAGCCTGACTTGTTTATGATATGCATGCTGGCCAGAGAAACATATTTCCATCTAGTGAAAATATGACAAAGGAATTTCATATACCAATGAAAACAACCATCTGCTACTTTTTTAAACTCCTAAAATATATACATTTCTGAAAATTAATGCAATATTTTTTTTCTTCCCAAATCATACCCCTAAGTCCTCTATCATAGGGAGTGGATTCATTTGCAGCTGGGGGATATTGGTAACTTCCAGATATAAAGAAAATAATCTGTTTATGAAAATGCATTGTGAGCTCCACTAGCTAGTGTTGATCAGAAAAATCAACTCCACAGGAAGACCAGAACCATCTTTCTTGAGATGGGTTGTTGTAACAGAAACATATTTTACTACCTCTCCATCTTATACTCCAGAAATTGAGGAAGCTATCTAAGTCACTTGGATCTTGCATATTTCTGTCAAAATCATTTCCCTTATTCTGTACACAAATTCCTGGAGGGAATTCTCAAGTGTAGATGATATTTTCATGCAACTTTGGTTATATACAACCAGATAACAAGCTATTGTCGTTTAATAAACCAGTGAATGTGGGAGCACACCTGTATAACTTTAGCAACATAATTTCGATAAAAGAATATGTTCTCAAAAAAGAAAAGAAAAGAAAAGAAAAGAAAAGAAAAAAGGAAGGCAAAACCTTATTTCTGTGTTTTAAGAGGTGGTGAAAAGTTTGTTGGACTTATAACAGATCAGCTATAAAGATTCTTAGTCATCTAGGTCATGATCATCCCAAAAGTGCTTTTTAAAAGACAACTGGACTTTCTTTCTTTTTTTCCTTGAAGACATTTTGCTTCTTTTCCAAGAAGTTGTTTTAGTTCTGTCTGTCAGAGCTAAAGAAGCTTCTTGGATGATAAGCAAATTGTCTTCAAGGAAAAATAAAGTCGAGTTGCAGTTTGAAAAGGCATCTTTGGGAAGACCAGATGAGAGAACTTGATCAATCCTAGCTTTAAAAATCTGGGCCAGTTCTGGATTTTTTTAAATGAAAAAAAATAATAGCATTTAAACTTATATACCACTTCATAGTGCTTTACAGCCCTCTCTACATTGTTTACAGAGTCAGTGTATTGTCCCTAACAATCTGGGTCCTCAATTTACTAACTTTGGAAGGATGGAAGGCTTGAGCTGATCTGGATCGAACTCCCGATAATAGGAATGCAGAGTTAGCCTGCAATACTGCATTCTAACCACTGTGGCCCCCATGACTCTATAATCAAAAGGTTATTCTCTCTCATATTCATGTTATTGTCACTAGACTAGACAGAATTCCATTTCTTGGAATCTTCAAATAGATCCAAATATTGAGAACTTATTTTAAAGCTCCCTTTTTACTGAGTTATATCTTTCAGCATGCACATACCAAAATAACAATGCTTCTCTGAACGTACTCACTCTCCCAATGGGGAGCTTACCTAACAATACATTCCAGCTCCTGCTCACCCAGCAATTTGAAAGTGGGTGACTGCAAGTATATAAATGGGTACCACTTGGATGGGAAATTTCATGGGGATATGAAAGGAGCTCCCAACTGGGTGTCCTTTCACAGGCAACAGATGTCACCATTCAATCCTTTCAACCTGGAGGTGATTCAGCACTCTCAACATGACTGTAATAGTAGAACTGTATCACTATGAACTTTGAAAACTTAGGAGCAAAAATCAAGACTCTGAAAGTTCCAGCAATGTTCTAATCTATCACTGCAGTCCACAGGAAAATAAAATAAAATGAAAGGGAGGAAAAAAAGATTATCATAACTGAATGGCAGGCTATGTAAATTGTGTCAACAAGAAAAATTTGGCTTTGGGGACTGAGATCTCAATTATGTAAATAAGGGACATCTGCTACAGAAAGGGTTTGCCACGTACAAAGGCTGATAAAAAATATTTTTGGACCCAAACTTGATTGGGAGGGCTTTATGATGAATTGTGTGAGGCCTAAGAGATGAAAAGTAAAAGACTTTAGATAAAAAGTTGTGCCCCGTAGAAAGAAATGCCAGTGTGGCTGTGATGGGGTCTGTTAAACAAACACTGAAAAATCAGAAGGAACACTGACTCATAAAATGCATGGCTTTTGTTATCTATATACTAACAGTCAGGAAATGGAGAACAAAGAAGATGAATCTGAATTTTTATTACAGAAAGTCAAACAGATTTAATATACAGTATAATTGAGATCTGGTGGGACTTTCATGACTGAAATATAGGTACCAAAGAAAAGAATTCATTAAAAAGTAACATCAACAATAGAAAGGAAGTAGTTACACTGCACGTTGTATGAATACATGGTTGCTTAGAAATTTAAATGAATGAATGACGTTATATTGAATATAACCTCTGAGTTAAATTGAGGAATGAACAAAGCAGTGATGTTATTATGACCTACTGTCATTCACCCAGTCACTCATCCAAGGAGAAAACAAATTTTAACTGAATATTAGAAAAAAGCTTAATAGCAATAAAAGCAGATGAACAGTTGAACCAATTGCCGAGAGAGGCAGAGGACTCTCCTTTACTGTGTGTATTCCAAAAGAGGCTGGGCAACCATCTGCTATAAATGATTTAATTTTAATTCCTATACTGCCAAAGGTTGGACTCAGGAGACAGAATGGCTTCTCCTAGCTTTAAAAATCTGGGCCAGTTCTGGATTTTTTTAAATGAAAAAAAACAATAGTATTTAAACTTATATACCACTTCATAGTGCTTTACAGCCCTCTCTACATTGTTTACAGAGTCAGTGTATTGTCCCTAACAATCTGGGTGCTCAATTTACTAACTTTGGAAGGATGGAAGGCTTGAGCTGATCTGGATCGAACTCCCGATAATAGGAATGCAGAGTTAGCCTGCAATACTGCATTCTAACCACTGTGGCCACCAAGGCTCTATAATCAAAAGGTTATTCTCTCTCTGAATCAGTTCTCAGCTGTATTTTGGCTGTACACCTAGAGAACCCCAGTGATTGGACAGATAAAAACACAATAAATAAATCAAAGTCACAAAACCATATTTAAAATTTGGACCTGTTAAAATTGTCTCCTGTTCTTGTCACAACAGAATCTCTTTGCATAAGTAGTCTAACATTAAACATATTTTCTTATAGATGGGCAATATTATTGTGTTATTATTAGATGGCATAGTAGGAAGTGGTGTGTATAGAGTATATCATTTTTGGTCAGTGAGTAGAGAGGATTTTGGAAGTCGGCTAGCAGAAACTAGCTGTCAGATCCCTAAAAGTGATACAGCCATTCAATTGGAAGGAGTGGGGCCTTGGAGTCAATTTATTGGCAGTGCCTGTGACAACTGAGATTTTACAACTGTGTTCCTGGCACCGAAATTCCTGAGATCCCATCACCTCTTGGAGGGATGTTTATGATGGCCATGTAGAACGTTTTACTTTAATGCCTAATGGAAGGTAGCCATGGGAATGTATGTTTATTCGGCTCTCAGGGCAATTGATAAAGGAAACACCTTCACACTTGTGTATTGGTTAGAATTTGCATTTTAACAAATGGGAGGAGTCTCTACTGTTTTAATTCTACTTGCATTGCCTAAGGGGTTTCAAGATGGGCTACTTTTTAGAATTTTGCAGAAGAAGAAACTTGACTGTTTGCAGTTAGATTTCAGGACAGGACACAGGACAGAAACATCACTGATTGTAGTTGATGATGACCGTTTCTAAAATTTATAGGGCAAAATGGTTCCTGATTCAAAGATCCAGATAGGTCCAGATGAACCCACAGAACTCTTACATACTTTGGTTGCCCTATTTGATAGATGAAACAGACTTCTAATTCTAATTCATTGGAATGCATATAAGATATGTTTTTTCTGGGAAAATATCAGGAGGCAGAAGAGGCTTTATATTCTGTGTTTTTCAGAAGTGTTTGATAGAAGTCCTTGCAGTGATGATGACCATGATAATCAGTGATGATGATAAGTCATGAGTCCATCTACCACTTTAAATAAAATCAACTAGAACACATGTAAATTGAGAGTTCAAGTGCACACTTTCACCTGTGTAATAATTCCCATGTCACTAATCCAAATATACCTAACCCTTCAAAATTGTATCCATGTGCTTTTTAATTCTTTAAACTTCTCTAAAATCAAATCTTCACTGTATAAAATGTTGCAATGTGACAGTGCTATGTGCCATAAAGTCATCTATCAAATCCTAGGATTCCTGTTATATATGTATGTCAATGTGGTTTTCAAAGGACTAGTCTTACTCTAATCACCAATGCTTTTCACCCTTTCATCTGGCAGCAAATTATAAAATTTTGTGTTAATATTAATATTGCCTCACTCTAGATCAATGATTTTATTATATTTTATTCAAACATTTTCCATTTAATGAGGGTGTGGAAAAAAAGCCAAGCATTCTCAAACTAATACCAGCAGGTGAAGATTTCAATGGAAATCTTTTATGCTTTGATCTGTTGACTTCTCATTTGGCTGCGAGTTTGGCTGTGAATTCCAGAAGTCTCACTTGGACTACCTGGGATATTGAGTGTCAAACAAGAGGGTAGAAATGGACCCGGGGAAGATGAAGACCATCCTAGAGTGGCAAGCCCCTTGGATCCAAAAACAGTTGCAGAGCTTCCTGGGATTTGCTAACTTTTACCAGAAGTTCTTGCCCTCTTTTGCCAAGATCACCCTGCCTATCACTGAACTACTGAAGATGGGAAAAGGGGGCTGGGGGAACCCTAGACCAAACCAACCATTAAACTGGATGATGGAATGCCCGAAGGCATTTGAGGAACTGAAGTAGCAGTTCACCGAGGAGCCAGTCTTGGAAAACCCCAACCTCGAGGAGCCCTGTGTCATCCAGGCAGATGTCAGTGATGTAGCAATGCGGGAAGTGCTATTCCAAAAAATAGAGATGGGAAGACACGTTTGGCGGTGTGGGAGAAGGAAGCATTTGCTGTGAGATGGGCCCTATTGACTTGGTGTCAGTTCCTCGAAGAGAGTAAAGTGCCTTTTGAAGTATAGACTTACCATAAGAATCTGGAGGTACTTAGGCTCTCTCAGGAGCTCTCATTGAAGCAGGTTTGGTGGGCACCGTACTGTAAGTGATTCAACTTTAAGTTAAAGTACATTCCTGGAGGGAAGATGCCTTATCCCACATGCTGCAGTATGATAGCAGTCAGGAGGAAGTAGTAAATGACATTATTCTCATAACCAAGAAGGCAGCACAAGTGACTATGAAGCAACAGGCTAGGAGGAAACTGTCAGACCGGGGTGGGAGTGGGGAGGGGAAGCTAACCCAGCAATTAAAGAGGGAGCTGCAGAGAGATCCATAGTTCAAAGACCATGGTGGGGGAGCTGACATCAAAAGAGGAATTAGCTTGGAAAGGGGACAAATTGTCTGTTCCTAAAACCCTGCAGGTTGAGGTCCTACAGTGGAGCCATGATACCAAGCAAACCGGCCAAAAAGGTTTCTAAAAACTCTGCACATAGTGAAGTGGCAATTCTGGTGGCCAGGGATGAAAAAAGACATAGAAAGTTATGTAAAACGTTGCGCTGTTTGTGCAAGCAATGAAGTAAAGGCCAGGGAAGACCCCTGGTCTGTTGTAGCAGGTGGCAGATCCAAACCAAATGTCAGATGCTGCTTCATTCAATAATCAGGAAACAAACAACTCAACTCCATTTGTGTGAAATTAAGTGAACTTTTACTAATTACAAACGAATAGTAGCAAAGCTAAGCTGAGTCTGGTTAATTGGGCATGAAAGCAATGAATATCATGTATAGATCAATCCCCTCCCCTTGGCACCCCAGTCCATAGTCCAATTATAATTCACCCAACTGTCAGGTGGGAGATATCTTCAAAAAACATCGTCAGGATGGAATGCTGGACAGTTAACCTTGGCAGAAAACTCCCTTCCTCCACATGCGCAATGAGATGGTCAGGACAGCTTCTAGAATATTCCTCCAGCACATAATGATTCCCCTCCCAAATACCATGCCCCCCTCCCCATTTCAATGGCAGCCGAAGCAGCAGCAAGGCAGAGGCTGACATCAACTCTGTGAAGAAATAGCAATGGACTTTATAGTTGAACTCCCTGAAAGCAGGGGTAAACACAGTCATCTGGACCAGGGGTGCTCCCTCACTTAGCCACGCCCACCGAACCGGAGAAAACTTCTATTTTTCCAGCTGGGAAGCTGGCAAAGATGTCTCATTGCCCACCGCAGTGGCTGCTTCTACCTCAGTGTCAAATGGTCTGTGCCCTCCCCCTATAGACTGATGCCCCAGGAGTCAGGAAAGAAGCTGGTCTTGGGAGAGATCTTCTCTCCCTCTCCAGAGAGCCCATGTGGGGAGAAAGGAGGTGGGCTGGTTTTAACATGGGTGAGCGGTTTGTAGCGGTTGCCTCCTTCGTTCATTGGGGCATTCGCCTTCACCCTTGGTGGCAAGGGCTGCTTTATCGCACGCCTCCTTCCCTCGCTCAGGTGCTAACGCTGGGTTGCCACCAGGGCAAGTGAGGGAAGGAGAGAGTCTGGAGAAAGAAAGGAGGCACACGATAGCAGAGGGCGAAGGTGCTTCCCTTCGCCCTTGGCGGCGGAGGCTGCTTTATCGGGTGCCTCCTTTCTTTCTCCAGTCCCTCTCCTTCCCTCGCTTGCCCTGGTGGCACCCCAGCAGTAGGAGCTGATCAGGGAAGGAGGCACACAAGTAGCCCCTGCCACCACTCCAGAAACCATTCCATGTGGGGCAAATTCTCCACAAAGCACTTGAAGCTAAAACTGCCCTGCTGGAAACTGGGTCCAGAGTTCATAGGACCTTTCCCAATAGTGAAGATAATCAACCCCGTGACTGTGGAGTTAAAATTGCCACAGGCACTGGGGAAAGTACACCCAGTGTTTCACAGCAGTTTTCTCAAGCCGGTAGTAGTAGAATCGGAATTGAGACCAATAGCCAGAACAGCCTACAAGCCAATAGTGGTAGAAGGCAGAGGTGAGTTTCTGTCGGTTCGCCTCGGATCAAGTAAACCACTAGTGGCGGCAGGAGGCTCTGCCTACTTGCCCAGATGCTTCTGTGCGCAGAAGCATCGTGCATACTCACAAGCGTGTGTGCATGTGCGCATGAGCAAAACGGTGGTAAAATAAATTGAAACCAACCACTGGTAGAAGGGAAAACACATTATGAGGTTAAAAGGATTCTGGAGTCCAGGTTGTACAAGCGCAAACTCCAGTACCTAGTCCAATGGAAGGGATACCCAAAGATAGCGGCTAGATAGGTGAAAGCCCAAGACATGAAGGCAGACCGGTTGATTAGGACATTCCATGAGAAATATCCCCCAGAAGCCTAAGGGGCCTTCCCAGGGGTAAGGGAAAGCTCTGGGTTCTTATTAATGTGTCTGTGCGTACTTGATGTTTTCCAGATGCTTTTCACTTTTTAAGGGGATCCGACTGTCAACTTTGAAATGGATTGGGCCTGTCGCAGCCATTTTCCATTGCCAAAATGATATACTCAATAAAGAAGTTCTTTGAGAAAGCTGAAAGTCTCTGGATTGGTTGCATTCATTACTCGGAAACTTGACACAATGCTTATCATCACAGAGGGAAAATGCATATCAGAGACTAGTTGGAATGAATTGTTGTAGAAAGCTATAATTCATAATAATATACTGTAACATGCACATACTTGCTTGCTAAGAAAGAGCAATGTGATCAGATTAGTATAATAATTGAGCATTTATATTATACGTTATCAAACATCGGCATTAATATTATTATTTCTTCAGCATAAGATGAAATAAGCATGCTTATTTTTGCAATGGGTGGGTGTGACATTGTACTCAGGCAGATGACAGGTGCAGTTGTCGAAAATGGAAGGAAATGGAAACTAAGCAGTAACTGGGACTCCCTCCCTTCCTTGGATTTGATCTTAACATTAAAACAAACACAACTAATCATAACTTTTCTTTTAGAAAACTCATTCTCTTCAAGATAATGGCTCAAAAGTTAAGAACTAGATGTATTCCTCAAGATTATTTTCCATCTCCTATCAGCAAGCTTCCTTCAAATCTTTCTTCAAATCTTCCCTGTCCTGATTTGCTCACTAATTTTCCTAGATTTTTCCATCTTCTTTTTCCCTCTCCTCAAAACGGTGTCAATCACCTGATCTAATGTGGCAACGTCAGCTAAATTAACTATACCTGACTGTTTAAACTCACCACATTTGCAGTGAAAATAAAGGAACCAAAACAGCTGCATCGCCAAATCTTCCAGAATTATTCTTTATTCTGTATCCCCCCATGATACTAGTGAGTCAGACGGGAAGCCTATTAAAGAACAACTGTGAAAAAAAAGTAAGGAAACAAAGATGATATGGGTTCGGTATGACAAACAGTTGAGTTAGCCAGGAATGTTTACTCTACTGAAGAAAAGGATTATGGGGAACATGATATCTACCTTCCAGAACTTGATGGGATGTTACTAAGAGTAGATTGACCCAAGTGCCGGAGGACAGGTTAAGAAGTAGCAGCTGGAAACTTATCAAAGAGTGATCCAACCTAGACATAAGGAGAAATTTTCTGATCGTGAAAACAATTGAGGACCCAGATTGTTGTTGGGGGCAATATGCTGACTCTGTAAACCGCTTAGAGAGGGCTGAAAGCCTCCTGAGTTGTGAGTGCTGCATTGCTGGAGGTTTTTAAAAAATAGACAATTATTTGACCAGGATGGTATAATGTTTCCTGCCTTGAGTTTGGATTTAAAGTCTTTTTCTATATGACTTCTTGGACTAGAAGTCATCCGAGGACCCTTCTAGCCCACAAGTCTATGTTTTATGTTCTAAATTAGCCCATCCATTTGTTTTATTGATTGATTGGTCAGGCTGTAAGAGCCCAGATATCTTTTAGTCTCATATCACAAAACTTTAATGTCTGTTTCATGGTTCCTATTTATCCAAGGGATAGGATAAAATTCACATTTGTGAATGCAGTTGTGCATCTTTGCAATAGCAAAAGCAAATTTCACTACTGCCAAAAAATCGATGAAAAGCAGTAGTAGATATAGTGTAAACCTTTTTTTTAAATGAAATTTATCAGTACTTTTGATCAGTGATGTCATCAAAGTAAACAAACCCACATCCTGATTACGTCACCAGATCATGTCCCTAAGCGGAAGTGACGTGCATAGCCTTCCTCCCCCGGATGTGATGTGTATAATTTACCCCACATGGTGCAGAATTCACAAGGTCATAACCCTCACCGGATATGATGTATTGGCCTAAGCTCATCATGGTAAGCATGAGTAGCCCTAATAAATAAGGTGTGATGATTAGCTTAACCCTAGATTAATTCTATGGACATTCATGGGGGAGCTGTGAAATAAAAAAATGTTTTTTTTTTATTTCTAATCATTCTAGCCTAATGATGGTTTTAATTTTTGTGGAGTTTTAAAATCAATGCCTCAAAAACTCGGGGAAAAGGAGCACTTAGGGCCTGCATTTAACCCTCCTTTTTTCTAAAAGGTATTTATTTCTAGGCAATGATGGTTTCAATTTTTGTGCACTTTTAAAAATAAATACCTCAAAAGCTAGGAAAAAAGAAGCACCTAAAAGGCAGCCAGGGCCTGCATTTAACTGCCCCTTTTTTTCCTAAAAGATACTTATTTTTAGGCGGTTTTAAAAACATTTCCCCCGAATGATGGAGAAAAACAAAAACACACAGCCCTTTTAAAACCCGCAGCTGGTTGCCACTTTTGTAAAAATCTAAAGACACATATTTTGCCAATTGCACCCTCAAATCCTCATGTATGCATAACAGTTTGAAGCATGACCTTAATAACATTTTATTCTGCTCACCTACATCAAAAGACAAGGAATATTAACAGGAATTAAAATGTTCACAAGAGGCAAGCAGCCAGGCAGCATGTAGGAGTTAAGCCTTGTTCAGGCATGCCAGAGACAGGCCCAGGTATGTCATACTCCCCGTGATTCTGGGCATGCGCAAGGCTCAAGGACTTGGCATTGCAAGGGCTGCTTAGTTTGTGCACATTTTTTTTATTTATTTATTTATTTTATTTATTTTATTAATTAGACTTATATACCGCTTCATAGGGCTTTCAGCCCTCTCTAAGCGGTTTACAGATTTTTAGCAAATTGAGTCAGCAAATTGCCCCCACAGTCTGGGTCCTCATCCACCTCAGAAGGATGGAAGGCTGAGTCAACCTTGAGCCGGTGAGATTTGAACCGCTGAACTGCAGATAACAGTCAGCTGAAGTGGCCTGCAGTACTGCACCCTAACCACTGTGCCACCTCGGCTCTTACATAGTCCTTAATTCCAGCATTTTGAAGATGGCAACCTCTGATGGAGATTTGTTTGATGAAATTTGACCCCCAAACCTCCCAAGGTGGACATAGAATAAGAAAAGGAGCTATATGGCTATATGGCTTCATTGAAGAGAATGAACTTATAAAGCCTTGTTATTGCAGGTTCTCCAAAATATCAAATGGTAAGTAAACATAAAAATTAAGAAAACAGTATTTTGATCAGTTGAAACAGCCAATCTAATTCTACCTTGTTTCCTGCTTTAGAAACGGTGGAGTCTCAAAATGTCAGCATGCATCAGGTTCTGAAAGTATGTATCATTAAAATATTACACTATTGTTTAATGGGATGTTTAAAATCAGATGAAGGTAACGTGGATGATACTATTGAAATAGAGCTTATTAACACCTTATGTATTAGATTTTTTATGCTGCATGTTCTCTGGATTATCATCACTATTTCTGACAAAGTGAATAAATTATATTTCACCCGGGATTCCCTTGATGAGCTCAAAACATTCATACAGCGTATCGAGAAGAGCAGTAAACCACTGTCATTAATGTCAAGGATTGAAGCTGAATTGCCATTGTCTCTGAAGAGGTTCATATGCCAGAATGTAACAGAAATTAATTACAAGAAACTGTTAACACTATGAAATTTATAATAAAATGTGCTTTACAACTCACTTGAGAGAGGTATTATGTTTTTTTTCTTTTGCTGACCCTCCTGTTTAACCTTGTCAGATGTTAAACACAGAGATACAATTTAATCAAAGCTCATGTGATATTATTCATTCGGGGTTTCCTGATGTGGGTGGGGGGCCTGGCCAGTGTTTGCAAATGGTGTAAAGAATGCACCAACTCTGATGTGGTTAATTTGTGACATTATCTACTATTCAAATGCATCTTCCTGGGTAGGCAGTGTGGACAGTTTTGCAAAAGGTGTGAAGAAGTCACCTTCTCTGATGTGATTAATTAGTGATGTCACCATGATGTGTATAAATGTAGGGCCCATACTTGTCCAGTCATGTTTGCTGGCCAGGGGAAAAGTCTTCACCAAACTAGACCTCAGGGAAGCATACTACCGAATATGTATCAGAGAGGGAGATGAGTGGAAAACAGTGTTCAACTGCCCCCTAGGGAGCTTTCAATTCAAGGTGATGCCTTTTGGACTCCAGGGGGCCCCAGCAGTTAATAAATGAGATGCTGCATGAGCACCTCTACAAAGGGGTCCTCATCTACTTGGATGATATCCTCATCTATACTGAGACCATGAATGACCACATACCCTTGGTCCGTCAAGTACTTGAAAAACTTCTGGCAGCCAACCTGTATGTCAAGTATCAAAATGCGAATTCCACCATGCATGGCTAGACAATGTGGGTTGCCGAGTGTCAAATGAGGGAATAGAGATGAACCCAGCCAAGGTACAAGCCATTCTAGGCTGGCAACCCGCAGACAGCTACAAAGCTTCCTAGGGTTCACGAACAATTCATCCCCTCCTTCACAAACATTGCCAAACTCATGACAGACCTCCTCAAGACAGAGAGCTCAGGAACGAAACCTTGCCCAGGACAATCTCTATAGTGGGACCTAACCTCCCAAGAGGCATTCAAAACACTAAAAGAAATGTTTGCAAAGGAACCGGTGTTGAAACATCCAGACTCAGAACAACCTTTGTTATCGAAGCAGATGCCAGCGACATGGCAGTGGGAGCAGTGCTACTCCAAGGAAATAGCCAAGGAAACCTACAGCCCAGCGCCTACATCTTCCACAAGCTCACGGACACAGAGAGATGGTGGGCCACATGGGAAAAGGAAGCTTTTGCGGTGAGATGGGCACTACTAACCTGGTGACATCTGCTGGAAGGGGACCAGAAACCATTTGAAGTCTGGACTGACCACAAAAATCTGGAGGCTGTCAAGACCCCGTAGAAACTATTACCCAAACAAGTCTGCTGGGCTCAATACTTCAACCATTTCCACTTTGCTTTAAAGCATACCTCAGGGGGGAGGAACTGTTTACCCTCTTCTGCATGTCCCAGTACAAATGCGAACGGGAGCAGATGGTGGACACCATCATGCGCCATGATGAAGAGTTGACCAGGAAAATGAGGACTGCTGCAACTAGTAGCAGAGCCAACAAGGCCATGGGAGGAGATTGCAATGGACTTTATAGTGGAGTTGCCAAAAAGTGGTGATTTGGACTGTAATACACCTGTTCTCCAAACAGGCACATTTCATACCCTGCAGTGGAATGCCTCAGCTCACCAGCTGGCCAAACTGTTCCTGAAGCACATTTACCACCTTCATGGAGTACCTCGGAGAATTATCTCAGACAGAGGAGTCCAGTCCATGGCTAAATTCTGGAGGGAGTTCCTGCGGTCCATTGGGTCATCCCAGGGTCTCAGTTTGGCTTTTCATACAAGCACCAATGGGGGGGCAGAGAGACTGAATGCCATGGTAGAACAGTACCTGGGTGCTACGTGAACTATCAGCAATCCAATTGGGCAGAGCTCCTGTCTTTGCTGAGGTGGCGTACAATAATGCAGTTCACAGTAGCATGGGGCTCATGCCGTTCAAGGTAATAAGGGCATTGTCCCAATGCCTGAGTATCCAAGGGATCCCCCCTCCTCAGTCAGCCTGACTAATTGGATGTCAATGCTAAGAGTTCCACAACTGCCATTCCGAGTGGGAGAGACGGTTTACCTCTCCACAAAATATTTGAGGTTAAAACTCCCTAACAGGAAACTGGGGCCAAAGTTTATGGGACCATTCCCCATAGTAAAGATCATCAACCCAGTCACAGTGCAATTGAGACTGCCCCGATTGCTAGGGTACACAATGCTGGTTCTCAAATGTATACCCTATCTTTCTCTCTGCTGTTCCTCTTCTCTCCTTGAAGATTCATTATTTTTTCTGAAAACTTTTGTTATTCTGCTTCTGAGAGCTCATGTGAATGTTATCTTGTTTTCAAAACCTTTTGGGGTCCATTCCCCATTGGGGTCCATTCCCCATAGTAAAGATCATCAACCCAGTCAACAGTGCAATTGAGATTGCCCCGACTGTTAGGGAAGATACACCTGGTGTTCCATAGTAGCCTCTTAAAACCCGTGGTTGGAGACACTCTGAGATGACTACCCAGGCTCTGTAGTCATAGGGGGCCAAACTCATTATGAGGTTCAACGACTCCTTGATTTGAGGTGGCACAGGAGACAACTCCAATACTTAATCAAGTGGAAGGGCTACCCCTTATCAGAGGCATCTTGGCTAAAAAATAGAAATATCCAGGCTGATCGCCTTATAGGAAAATTCTATGCAGAAAATCTGAGCAAGCCTGGGAAGGGGGATGCATCTCTAAATTATATACCTGTACTCAAATTGTTTTTCTTTCACACAGGTTACTTTCAGGAAGTGAGGGGAGCCAACTGTCAACTTGTAAAATGTTTCCATGCTCACTATCAAGTTGACATTGAAAGAGAGGAGGGGGGGAGAATTCCATGAATACTTTCGACCAGAGTCAGATCCTCTGAGACAGCCTGCTGCAGTACCTCATTGGTGGATGTGATTTATGACTCAGATTGAGGGAAGGGGAAGGGAGTAAAGTTTAGATGCCATTAAACAGAAATCAGATTTGGCTCCGCAGCAGAAAATGCCAAAATGTTGCTCCTAATAAATGACTAGTTTCTTTTGAACTTTGTCTCCAGGCTCATAATTCAATTAGGGCATCTTTTGGAAACTTTAGAGGGGGGTTAAATGCAGGCCCTAGGTGCTCTTTTCCCCCCAGCTTTTGAGGCATTGATTTTAAAACTCCACAAAAATTAAAACCATCATTAGGATAGAATGATTAGAAATAAAAAGCATTTTTTTTATTTCACAGTCCCTCTTGAATGTCCATAGAATTAGTCTAGGGTTAAGCTAATCATGTACCCAGAGGCTTGGCATCTTTCTTGATGGGATTAAGTTCAACATGTCTTATCTGAAAAATAGGGATAGGACCTTGCACAACACCTTATCTGTTAGGGTTACTCATGCTTATCTTGATGGGCTTAGGCCAATACATCCTATCCGGTTAGGGTTATGACCTTGTGAGTCCTGCACCATGTGGAGGTGGATTATGCACAACACATCTGGGGAGGAGGGCTATGCATGTCATATCTGGAGGGTGGGGGCTGTGCACGTCACTTCTGCTTAGGGGCATGATCTGGTGATGTAATCAACACATGGGTTTGTTTACTTTGATGACGTCACTGATCAAAAGTACTGATAATTTTCATTAGGTATACACTATATCTACTAGCAGTCCCAACTCACATTATTCAGCTTTGGACAACAAGTCTCAGCTCCTAAAGCCAAAGCTGTTAATCACATATTCTCACATTTCATCAAAGTTCAGCTTCCAATTGTTTCATCTCAAATGATCTAGAATATTGATAAATCTTGTATAACAATGGGAGTCACATAAGCACGGAACCAAAGCACTGCTGATCTTGGTTTATGGCTACTTCCCTTTATGCAGTCATGACTGAACTTATAACATTCTTCTCATCTGCTTTTTTTTTCATAAAAGATTAGTAGAATTTCATAGCCAGAAGGGAATTTTATCATCATCTTGTCTGACCACAGAAGAGAAATAATTTCTTCTGATTTCAAAGAACATGTCCTGCTATTAATTTGTTGTCTGGGTATGTCGTAGAGTGGCAGACATGAGCAGATGATAATGAGTAACTTTGTTGTTAATTTTCTGCAAGGCACTTAACCTTTTTATGATAGCCTGACAGGAGACCTAAGTTATAATGTTCCATGTCCCTGACAGTGGGATGTAAGAGCTTTGATCTAACTTTTAAGAACACCTTGATTTCAGCGATGACAGTTTGGATTAAGTCTCTAGAGAACTTTTATTTATTTATTTATTGTCAGAGCACTTATTTAGGTCACCCTAATTATGAGCCTCACTATAGCAAATAACCTTATGAAACCAAAACCTTCCGTTTTGCAATCTTCCCCTCAAATTTAGTTCTCAGCAAAGTGACAATTCAATCACATGCTCAGGTTTCAAAGAGAAACTTTGTAGGAGATGGGAAGGAGAAACTTTTAAAATGTATTTTTAAAAATGCAACTCTTGAAATAAAATAGACAACTGATAGATAATATTTAGGCCATCAAATTCAAGTCCCTGTTTAAAGCAGGAGTCTCAATTAAGATAAATTAAGATTAAGATAACGTTTATTGTCATTTTTTACACATTAAAAATGAAATTCGGTTACCTGGTCTCAAAAGAAAGTATATATCTAACCATACCAATACCCATAACCATACATCACACACACAGAGAGAAAATAGCAAATAGTCTAATTAGCACAAGGAAAAAAAAACTGCTTTTGCCTCCCTGCAATTTGCTTCATGGAGCAAACAGCAAGTTTCACTTTCAGTTTCAGCACACCTCCCGATCATCAACTGTTTCAGTCTGCAGGGATTGCTATAACTATAAATGCTTATGTATGTTGCAGCCTCCGCAAGCCCCATTTTCCCTGTTTGTTGCAAGGAGATAAATTGCTGGGAGGCAGAGGTCAAAGGGTAGGGGACGGTGGGTGGGGCTACATTCAGTGTATAAGAGGCACCCAAATTTTTACCATCTTTTAGGGTATGTATGTATGCTGTGTGTAGAACACTTCAGAGTTTCAGCGTGCATCAGAGGTGGGTTCCTACCAGTTCACACCTATTCGGTAGAACCGGTTCATCAAATCTACCGAATCGGTTAGAAGAGGTTCCACCAGTGGACCCGGAAAGCAGGCCACACCTACAGAAGAGCTTCCAAATTTTTTTGAAACCCACCACTGGTCCTTGGATATGATTATTCTACACTATCATGCTCATATTTATAAAACTCAGTGCCTCTGTGAAAGGTAAGGATGACTACTGCGTTTGTGGTGTAATCAGAACATTACGTGTGTTGAAGTTGTTTTAACGCAAACCAAAGATGCCTTTTAAAAAACAAGTTTATATCATATTCTTATGCATGCCAGTGCTGTGTGTGAGGTAATTTAAGGTGATTCTGACAAGTGTTGTCGGCATCTTCATATCCGGTCACATGGGTGGCAAGCCACTCCCATCTGGTCACATGGGTGGCAAGCCACTCCCACAAAGGAGGCCACATCCACAGAGTAGGTTCGAACAATTTTTGAAACCCACCACTGGTATATATGTATCAGTGATGGGATTCAAATAATTTAACAACCGGTTCCCTGCCCTAATGATCAGCTGGGTAGGCTTGGCTCAGTGGTCATGTGACCGGATGGGCATGACCAACTCAATGTCACTCAAGTCGATGGGCGCTTCACCTTAGCTGTTACAGTGTAATAAAGGTTAATTGGAGAGGCAGTTTCTGTAAGCAGGGCAATAAAGATTAGACTAGAAACAACACCAGAATGTTTCCTTCCTGCCTTCCTTACAGGATTATCCTGCAAAGTGGAAAAAAAACACAAAATGAGATTTCCAACAACCGGTTCTCCGAACTGCTTAGAAAGTTAACAACCGGTTCTCCCGAATAGGTGCGAACCGGCTGAATCCCACTACTGATATGTATCCAATGTATGCAATATATGCAATCTATATGTATGGGTATGGGTAGATATATACTTTGTTTTGAGAGCAGGTAACAGAATTTCATTTTTCTGTTTCTGAGGGACCTCAGATTCATTTTTTCCCCAGATATGCCAATATGACATCTCTAATAAATTCTTACTTTGAGCAAGATGCTTGTTTTGGAGTTTTGATTCTGTTGGGGATGTTACTTGGAACCCTGACACCTGCTTTACTAGTGTCACACTGTTTAGTGATCAAAGCCAGAAACCTGATGCTGCTAATCACCTCCACAAGTGAATCATTAATACACAGAGGTGTGTGGCTGTGCCTGCCTTTTCTGAAATTGCCAATGATCTCTTTAGTTTTTCCTAACTGTGGGGAGCAGAGCCGATATGGCAGGTGATGCAAGCTTCCGGAGCAGGAGCCAGTCAACTTGTGATCCTCCCCCTTCCGTTGCCTCAACCCGACTTAGAATGGGAAGAGCATCAGCCTTAGGAGCAGGCAGCCCCAGGCAGGCAGTCATCCCCCAGATGGTCCAGGTTCCAGGGCAAAGCTCTGCTGGATCTCAGTGGGTGACATCCCAACCCCCAGGGATGGCCAGCCTTTCACAAGAGCAACCAGCAGCAGTGGGTGTGCAACCCAGGCCCATTCCCCCAGGGGTAGTATGACCAGAATGATACAGGTCTGTCCCAGGTCACTTCAAATTCCCACCAGAGGTGGGACCTCTGAATTGGCGCCAAAAGACCAGCCAAATTCCACAAAACCAGATTAGACTACTTAGGATATAGAGTGTCTTGTGAGGGAGTGGATTTGGACCCAGGGAAGGTGAAAGCCATATTAGTGTGGCAAGCCCCATGGACCTGCAAACAATTGCAAAGTTCTTGGGCTTCACAAACTTCTATAGGCAATTCATTCCTTCTGTCACAAAGATTGCCTTACTGATCACAGAAGACTGGGGGGATGTGAAGCAAAGCCTTGGCCCAACCAGCTGTTAAACCGAACAATGGAATGTCAAGCAGTCTTTGAGAAGCTAAGGAGATTCTTTGCAGCTGAGCCAGTCCAAAAGCACCCCAACCCCAGGAACCATTTGTGATTCAAGCTGTTGCCAGTGATGTGGCTGTGAGGAAACTTCTCCTCCAGAAGAACAAAGAGGGAAACTGCAACCATGTGCCCATACATCCCAAAAGCTGTGTGGAGAGAGTCCTTTGGGGGTATGGGAGAAACAAGCCTTTGTTTTGTAATGGCTGTTGCTGATGTGGAGACAGTTCTTAGAGGGCAGTAAAATCCCTTTTGAAGGATAGACTGGCCACAAAAATCTAGAGGCATTAAGAACCCCCCCCTTGCAAATGTTCTTTGAAGCAGGTGCAGTAGGCCCAGTACTTCAATTGGTTTAAATTAGCAATAGCAATAGCAGTTAGACTTATATACCACTTCATAGGGCTTTCAGCCCTCTCTAAGCGGTTTACAGAGTCAGCATATCGCCCCCACAGTCTGGGTCCTCATTTTACCTACCTCGGAAGGATGGAAGGCTGAGTCAACCCTGAGCCGGTGAGATTTGAACCGCCGAACTGCAGATAACAGTCAGCTGAAGTGGCTGCAGTACAGCACTTTAACCACTGCACCAGTGGTTAATTCACATTGAAGTACAATAGTGGGGGAGACAAGAACTTCCTAGCTGATGTGCTGTCCCACACCTGAGAGGCAGGGGTTAACTTGATTAGCTCCATGAAGCAGTTGGCCGTGCAAGTGATCACTTGGCAGTAAACGAGGAAGAAAACCTTAGCAAGGCTTTAATTCAACAGATGAAGACAGATACATGGTTCAGGAGAATTGACGTTAAGGCTGGAAAGAGGACAAAATGTTCATTCACAAAACGTTATGGGCACAAGTCTTGCAATGCAGCCACAATGCTAAACAAGCCAGTCACTTCGGGTTCCTAAAAACCCTACACCTGACTAAACAGCAATTCTTGTGGCTAGGCATGAAAAGGTCATAGAGAGCTATGTAAAAAGTTGCACTATATGCACTTCTATGCAATGGAGACCAGGGAAGATCCCGGGACGGCTACAACAAGTGGCTGAGCCAACCTGGCCATGGGAGGAAATAGCCATGGACTTTATAGTAGAGCTTCCATAGAGTGGGGTGAATACTGTAATCTGGACTGTAGTTGACCTGTTCTCCAAGCAAGCAACTTTGTAGCCTGCCTTTGAACCTGTGCTCAAGAAAACGGTGTTAGAAATATTAGTCCCAACTCACTGGTGTGAATTAAATCTCTATGCCTGATGGCTCTCCAGCGTTTGCTTGATCACATCCAATGAAGGTGAAATCACAGCCTCTCTAAATAATATATTCCACTGTTAAGGTTCCTGACATTCAACCAGGATCTGCCTTTCTGTAATGTCTTGCCCTCTTGGTTGATAAAGATTAGATTTTGGCCTTCTTATATATAATGCATAGCAAGTATTTTAAAAATGCCATCCTATTTCCTCTGAACTGTCTTCCCACCCCCCAGACATAAACGTAGCATTAATTCAACTTATAAGGCTGCCTAACCAAAGAAACCCAATGCAGTGTAATATCAGTTACAAACATGAAATATAACAACAATACAGGGTTAAATACAGTCACTTGTCTGAAATGGTACAGGCTCTCCTGCTTGAGTGGGGGGGGGTGAACTAGAAGACCTCCAATGTCTCTTTCAACTCTATTATTTTGTATTCTGTATATACCACCACACCACTTCAGCACTGGAGGTAGAAACTTTTTCTTTGTGTGTCTGGTGGGAAATGAGTACTGAAAACTGCAAACAGGAAGATCACCTCCCACATACATATAGAGATATATACATAGAGATAGAGATACATGCATGAATATAGAAGCTACTTTATAGGTTATTTATAGGGAAAAAGAAGGTTTGCTACTACCAGGGGTGGGTTTCTCACCCCGTTCCAACCGGTTCGGTTGGAACGGGGCGGCGGCGTCCTCATGCACGCGCACAGTGCATGCATGCGTACTAGCATCTGCGCGATGCTCCAGCTACTCCTGGACGATTGTGCAGGCGCTGTATGCGTCCTGCGCATGCGCGGAAGCGCAGAACTCGTGAAAACCGGGTAAGGACTGCTGGCGGGCGGGCGCGCCATTACTTACTTCCGGGTTCGGCGACCAACCGGTTCGCAGGGACCGCCGCGAACCGGTTGAAACCCACCCCTGGCTACTACATACTAACAAGAAGAGAGTCGGTGCCTGCATAACTGGTAAGAAAGGGAGAAGAAACTGGGCTTTGATTTTCCTTGAAGATATTTCGCTTCTCATTCAAGAAGCTTCTTCAATTCTGAGATAAGAAGGGAAACATCTTCAAGGAAAAACAAAGGAAGTTGAAAAAGCACCTCTGGAACAATCATGATCTGGATGACTGAGGATCTTCATAGGCACACAGAAGGAAGTGGTGGTCCTATTCATTTTGTTAAAGATTAAGTATCAATTAAGAGATTTTGGTCCTCAGCAATGATGCTGATAATGTGGCGTGAAATCGGGATATATTTTCTTTAATTATACAAAGGCAGGTTATTTTTTATTTTATACTCTTCATTGTTTATTTATTTACCATGCAACTCATATTGAAATGACTCTTGGTGGCTTATAACGTTAAAACATTGAAAGCCTAACAGGTAAATATTTCTAAAACAATCAAAATCAAATTACAGTTAAAATAGCTATAGTTAAAAGATTGTAGCAATATAATTTTACTGTTTGGTTTAATAAATGAAATGAAATGATCGCACAACAGAGAAAAATGTGCCTTGCCTTGCCTTGTCTTCCCTTTTTCTTTTGTTATAAAACAAAGCAGTTATTTTATTTAATCAATTTGCTTGCAAGATCACTCAGTGGCTACCATAATGATGGGATTAAAACTCACAAAACACAATAACAACGCTGAACACTGGTATCACACACACCACTTTGGGGGAAGAAGAAAAAACAAGAGTTGGTAATAATTAAATATAAATCTAATCAATTCAATAATGAAGTATGAAGACAAAAACTAGTTTCCCAAGTTAATTTAAGTCTAAAAATATGACTTGAAGGCAGATCAGATTAATAAAGACAAATATGAGTTCTGCAGCTTTGGTTTGTGTCATCCTTTAGAAATGGTTAAAGCAGCTTCAAAGGATTAATAAAATCAGAGAGATTTTATCAACTGTTTCATGCAGCATTTGAATGGCACAGATCTCAGTTTCAAAAGCTCAGGTCTTTAAAAATACACATTTTCCTTCTCCGTAGGCTGCTTTTGCAGTTGTTTATGACCATCTTTGTTTTTTCAAGCCTGGCTTAGGGAAAAAATGATTTGAAATAACCAGATGGCTGTAGCTGAATATAATTCAAAACATACTAATGAAGTAAGTACACTCAGACTTGACCCCCATTATGAGTCATAAAATTACTTTAATATTAAGCTTATTTTCTCATTCCCACAAAGGAATATTCATTTTAAATTACAGATGAGCCACAGAAGCCAAGAAAGGGAGTGATAAACCACCACACACCTTTAGTGAACAGCTGTTATCTGCATTAAGGATGGTTATGGATGTTGCAGTTAAGATTTCTTCCTGCTAAATATATAGATCATGCAGAGGCTTGGGGCTCTGAAATGAAAGAGGCTCATTATGTTATCACGTGATTATTTGCCATGGAGGAGGTAATGTTTCATATCTCTAAATTAGATGCAATAATAAACTTCCGTAATAAATTCACTATCCCATTAATTTTCTTATATCTAAAGGGCAGCAAAATGAACCCCTGCATCAAGTATAAAATGAAGGTTGTCTTGTAGGTGGAAGATGTTGATATTAACAGAGAAAGCACCCACTTTTTAATCAGTTTTCTGATGATTCTACGCATGCTGCTATCTTCACTCATTGATGGTGGGGTTTTGTTATAAGTGGGTTTTTTGGGAGGGGGATTTCTAATTTTTGATCCACTATATAAATTCAGTGGAACAATTCTACAGAACAACTGGCCTTCCCTTTCTGCCCCAGTGCCTCCATTGTGTCAGCATTTTCCTTGTTGTTTCCAGGGGCTAGGGTTACAAAAAAGAAGGGGAAAACCCCAAATGTCAAAGAGAAGTAGGAATCCATGCCAATTGGACACTATTTGCTCCACAGCTGTAGTTAAAATGTTGCAGAACTATCTTAGCTGCAATTGCTTTGGAAAAACAGCTGAACTGAAACTTCATTGGCTTAGCTGTAATTATCTACTGAAGCCATACAGAACCATTCAATATTGCCCTGATCCTCCAGTTCAAGACTTTTGACTCTCATCGGTAGGTTCTAAAACTTCATCAGTGGCTGGTGACCCATCTAAAGGTGATTACTTTGATTCATCACTCTTCAGTTGACTTTGATCCTAAAGCACTCTGCATGGTTTGGATTTCATCAGTAATGCACCACCATTTTCTCAACTCATGAGGCTAGAAGATTATTTTGAGATCTGAATATTTGTGGAGCTTTTAGTGCTCTCTAAGCTTGGAGTTTGCTTCCAGATGTTTCATTACACAACTAGGTAACATCATCAGTCCTAGTGAGTGTGGTGTTTGCTCCCTGTTTGTATAGAGTAGTTTGCCCTGCCAAGGAATGTATGTTTAGTTCTTTAGTAGTTCCTTGATTAAGATTTTCTCTTCAGTTGTTTGTTTGATGTTAATTACTGCTTATCTGGATGTTGGCTGCAGAGGATGTAGGTCAAGAGTGTCAGGCACTGCAAAACAGGAATAACATGCGGAGTTGTTTCTGAGTATTATTTTTTCTCGTTGTTCACCTACAGACAGAATTTGCCAAACTAAAACAATGATCTTCATAATTGTGAACTGCTAGGGAGACTCTCTTTGCCCTCTTCCTGCCTACCAGATAATCCAAGCTCCACTTCCTCTTTGTCCTCTAGGAAGCAGCCCCTCCCTCCTGGGATTCCAGACTACATTCCACCACAAATGAAACTCAAGGGTTACCAACACTTTAGTCTGTTTAGATTTGGTGTACAAATTAGAGCTTCCATTTTCTAATGTTATGAAATTCTAAGCCATGAAAATTGGCACTGCAATGTTTCTTTCATTACATTAGTGAAATTCAGCTTACTGGTTTTTCTGCAAACACCCTACAAGCCTGCATTCTTGACACACACAGATACGCAGGACTGGCAGTTCACCCCTTTGTCTTCTTTTCCACAAAACACATGACATTCCAGCTAATCTGGTGACATTTGGTTCTTCCTGAGAACCTGCTTATCTGAAATTGAATCCAGTGATGTGGAATTATGAAAGACGGGGTGCTGCCTTAGGTCAAAGCCATCTCTACTTTACTGAGCAGAGGGAGGAGCAATTCTCTGTTCATTCACTCAAAAGACAGCAAGGGCAAGAGCATAGAGAGGCTCTGGGAGACAGATCACAATCAGACAATTCTCAAAATAAATACCTCATCCTAGAAATGAAACTTAAGGGATTCACATAGCGAAGAAGAAGAGACATGGTTATTCCTCCTCCAAACTGAATTAGGTATGAAAGTGATGCCAGATTAATGCCCCCTTGGTCACAATTTACATGTACATAAAGGGCAGTTAAATATTTATGTACAAATTCACATATATATTTAAATGTCCTTGGTTTTATTTTTTATATTTCCAATCTGCCTAATAAATACAAGTGCTGAAAACTAAATTTAAAAGTAGAAAAATTACATTGATAAGTAACAGAAAATGTACAACATGCTATAAAAAGTAAAAGGATGTTTGTTTGTTTGTTTGTTTGTTTTGGTTTTGATCTCTGCATGTGTGAGGCCCAAAGAACCAAGTACAGAACATGGAGTTAGTTCTGAGTAATTTCTTTACAGTTGTTCGCCTACAAAAAGAATCTTGCCAGAATAAAGCAACTATCTGCAATCACTATACATATGTAGAAAGTTAGCACCACCCCTCCTAGAAGAATAAAATATATTGAGGAATATTTAAAAAGGCAGAATATTATATTTCCCTGGATGAGAAAAGGAGAAACATGTTTTTTAAAAGACAAAGAGCAGCTCCCTGCAGCTCTCTGCCCCCAGCCAATATTTGGTGCTCTTTGAGAAAGATTGGGCCAGCCTATCTACAAGGCAAAAGGCCTGCAGCTCCAGGGTGATGGGATTAAGACATGACCCTCCAGGACATAATAGGATTATCTCTCAGTAGAGCCCACCACATGGCACAACCCCTATATTATACCAGTTTCCACCAAACATTACTTCAAGACAAACATGACCCCACATCGCCCCATGGGAGCCTGTGTCAGATCTGTGAATCTGCCATTCTTCAAGGGAAGAGCGGGGCCCTATACTCCCTCTAAACATTTCTATCCTTCTTTCCTATATATCCTGTACCATGTAATGAATTGCTTTATAACTTCTAGCCTGGTGCCTAGAGCCAGCTAGACCTGCAAGCCATCTTTTCTTTTTGGATATCAGGCCTGCCACTTTCTTCTGTAGGAAAATGGGAAGGGGGATTATATGGAGTTGGCTGATATGTAGCCATAATAACATTCTTCTTAGAAAGTCAAGGTCACTTTTGTCTCTGCACCTGGCCAGATATGGATGGGAGGAATCTGTCTTTGTGGCAGTGAAAGATTGGACTGTGTGATGAACTTGTGGGTGTTGGGGCAGGATCTTAAACTTTCAACTGTGTGAGGAAACCTGGAGGCTTTCAGATTTGGGTTTTCCCAGATGTGCCAACATGACATCTCTAATAGGAAGATTAGCCTCGGAGTTTTATTTTGTTGGGGGTGTTTTTGGGAACCCTGGCATTAACCTGAATCTCCCTTAAAATACTTCACCAGCTACCCCGAATCCCGGGGTGCTGTCCAGGGTCCTGAGCCCCAGTATTGACCTGAACCCAGGCAGCGCGAAGACTCAGGGAATATGGAGGAAGAGACGCAGCCCACGGGGGGAGCCGTAAGTGGCGAATTGGTGAAACCATCTACTTGCCTTCCCAAGCTGTGGTGGAAGCTGAGGAGGCCGCTGAGAGGGAACGCCAGCTGGGAGCCAGACGCAAAGAGTCAGCTCCTGGGCAAACCTCGCAACTAGACCTGACCCTGGAAGACAAAGTCCTGGGATTCACCTCCCCTCAGGAGATGCTGTTGGAACTTCAGACAAGTGCGGGCCTCGACCCACAAGTGGAGAATGCCAAATTAGATGCAAAATAGGCACTCTGGAGATTGGGGATTCCCACCACCGTCATGAAGCCAGTCACTGGCCGGCCTCTCAGACCAATTTGAACAACTTACCATAAGTGGGGTGACCCCTTGCCTTAGCACTGAGCCACCCAGGTGGATCCTGGCCCAGCCAATGTTCACCTTCCTGGGCCATGACCCTGTAGCACAATGGAATGGAGATTCAGCCTCCTTCCATTTAGCGAAAAGTGAATCATCCCACAGCCTCACAGCTGGGATGAGGCCAATTGCAGCACCCGTTAACCCCAGGATGCAAATGACCCAGCACCTGGGTTGGATGAATCAGTTTGACCAGCCGATGATAGCAGAGCTATTATGGGTATCAACATAAATGCTAAATGTACTTCCCTATGGAGGTCTCTCCTCAACCCAAGCCTTACAACGAGTTAGCTGCCTTAAGAAAAATACAGTGAGAATAATTTGCCACATTAAATATGTAGTTCTGAATATTTTCACTGCTCCCAGCTTACGGAAGATCTGCAGATATCAAAAGCAAGGTTAGTTATTCCTGTAGCCTATATTTCAATGAATATCTCAGCATGGCATTTTGTTGACAAAGCTATTTGCTTTGTTCATGTACACATAAAACTGTGTACAGGTTGTTCCAAATATAACAGTGGGAAGTGTTTTCCCACTTTATTTTTGTATATTAAATGTATACAAAAGCATCAAGCCCTTTACCATGCAGTTAAACCCATAAGACCTCCCTACATTCCACCTGGATAGTACTTTTAGAAGTTTGTATCACTTCTTCCATTTCTTTTAAGCAGGAAAAAAAAGAGAAATCTGTTAAAGGAAACACATAATAGCTGCATGGTGTCTTCTGATGAGTAATGTTAGAAGTCTTTCAAGTGAAAAATAATTATTCATTACATAATGTAGTGCTATTCACAGGAGCATTCAGAGAGAAAAATGACATGCACACACCATTTTCCCACTGGGATGCTCTTGTTTGGACCCAAGCTAGCTGAGAATTCTTGGAGTGGCATTTCCACTACAGTAGCATCTTGGTACTCAGCGTTAATTGGTTATGGGAGGTGCAATAGGTACTATAAAGAATGAGTCCCAAACAAACCACATGACTTACCATGTAACCCTTTGATCTGGCCTGGGAAGAATTTTTTTATCTCTCCTTGTTCCTTATGTCAGCAATCTTCCCAGCATGGCTGATGTCCTGTTTGTTCCCAACAGCCATTCCCTCTTCCTATAACAGCAAGTTGAGTACTAAACAAAAGCCAAGTACTGGGACAACATTTTCATGTCAAAATGCATTGAGCAAGAAATCCATCAAGATTTGAAGCAGTTGAATACCGAGGTACTCCTGTACTTTGAGAGAACATCAGGTTGTATTGAAATATTTTGCTAATCCTATCCCATTTTTAAAAAAAATCAAACTTCATTCCTTGCCTGCAGTTCAGAAAAAAATCACTTATTCAACCATGTCTTATAAACAGAACACTTAATTTCCATTTCCTAGAGAGAAAGAAAACATGATCAAGAAAAGCTGAAAATTTGATATACGTATGTCCCATTAGTAAGTATATCACTTTAAAGTGAAGGTATATGCTTTAATATATGCTTTAATGGAAAAAATGCTAACTTTTACAAAAATGCTAACCCACCAAAATGGCATTGACAGAGGAAATTCCAGAACACTTTCTAGCTTTGTTTCCCCCCATAAAGAACATTTTCAGCTCATATCTGATTTTAATTCACCTCACTTGAACAAGAAAGAAAGTAAGTGATAATATCTCTAGTGATTTTTTTTAGCTGACTCAGGCATAATAAATGGTCTAAAAAGATGACCATCATCACCTCAAAATTTTGAAGCTTAAGAAAAAAGAATGCCAAAGGGGAACATGAAAATCCTTAAATTATTTATGATCTACATTATGGTGATACATAGAAATGTTATTCCCCCGCACCCCATAATACTGTCTGGGGTCATTCAATAACTTTGATTGACAGCAGGTTCAGCGCTGACAAAAAGGAAGCATTTTCTCAGCCTGGGTATAATAACATTACAGGATTCTCTACTCATGCTTGGGAATGACTATTAGCTCAACACTCAAGGAATGAGACTCTTTTGCTCCCCCAAAAGACCATATTAATTCTCCCCAAATATTGGCTTTCTGAATTGCCTGTGCTATTTCTTAACTCTTCCACGTTCCATTAATATCTTTGAAAATTATAGATAAATAGCAATAGAGCTTAGACTTACATATAAAATGCTTCAAAGTGCTTTACAGCCCTCTTTAAGGGGTTTACAGAGTCTGCATATTACCTCAACAATCTGGGACCTCATCTTACTGACCTCGGAAGGATGTAAGGCTGAGTCAACCTTGAACCTGTTGAGATTCAAACTGCCAAATTACTGGCAATTGGCAGTCAGCAGATGTAGCCTGCAGTACTGCATTCTAACCACTGTGCCAAACATTTAATTCCTTTTTTTTCCAGCTTCAGTCAAGGCCCCTGTTTCCACCTGTTGATATTATCAATGAGCACAAGTCAACGTACAACATAGGCTACCTGTCTTGAGTTAGCACAGTCTCCCCTGTAGCCTGCAAGCAACTTTGCAAGCACATTGAGGTGACAACTTCCAGAATTTCCAACTAACATGGCCAGTTCAAGAAACTATCCTCCCAAGACATAATGTTATCTCTCTCTTTTATTTTAGTGTGTTGTACACGATCAAATCAGAAAAAAAACATTTTGGCTTCCATATACATTATAGATTCTCCGGTATATTGGCGGAATCAACTGATTCATATAAACAAAAATTAACCAAGTCCTCAACTATTCTTTCTCCTGGGTTTCACCCAAAGTGTTTGATTGGAGAAAGTTGTGATGGGGAGAAGTAGTACAGCCAGATCTTGCTTTGGCTGACCTTCCTCTCTCGGCTGGAATGTAAACCAGTACTTTCTTGAAGGGAAGAAAGATCTTCCTGTTTTCCATTGTAGCCCTCTGAACTCCGAGAAGTAACCCACAATGCTTCTAGTTAACTTTTTTTTAAGTCGGATGCTTTTGAATCTCAAAATCTCCAATTTACTTGCAATATCCTGCACATACGCACACCTTAAAACATTCAGCATAGAGCAACTAGTCCCTAAACAATGCTGTTTTTATTTTCAATCAGAGGATTATTGTGTGAACATAGCTAGATTTTTGCAGAGACACACTTCTGCCATCAGGAAGTTCATTTAAGAGAAAAATTTCAGTAAACAGATCAGAACCATGCTAAGATTTAGGTTACCTGAGCATAGTATATTTACAAACAGAAAACAGAAAGAATCAAATAAGATCAAAGACATACAAGACAGCAAAACTCTCCCTGATAAATTGTATTACTGAAAACAGAGCTAACACAGCAAGTACAACTTGTATGGCTATGATAGAGATATTTCTTTCCAACATTTTCCTTGCTAGAATTGTTTGTGAGCTACATAGCACTGCACTTTGATATTATGTCAATTATGGGGATTAAATCATGATGATACAGTTCTTCAAACAGCACAATCCTGCTGTCATGAATCTTCCAAAGAAGATGTAATCATATATCAATTTTTGGAGATGCAAGAAAAAAATAGGTAGCAATTCTAATTCAGCATTGCCGAAATAGATAAATATAAATGGATTCAAATATAGAATTTGAAAAGCTAAGGGCTCAAAACCATCTCCCAGAATTCGTTCCCTTCCTTATTCCTTTTGTCAAAATCACCATCTAGTTTCTAAAGAAAGTTGACAATATTGGCAAAGTACTATCATATAAATATATTATGGCTCATCCTATCATTACTATCTTGAATACGCAATTCATATAGAAAAGTGACAGTATTCTGCCACAGCCAACCAATTTCACTTGAGATAAAGGTAGCATCCTTTCCAGTTTCTTGCAGAAGAATAGTAGAAGTTTATTTCAACTCTGAAGATCTGATAGCATTCCCATCAAACCAAGGGCAGCAAAATAACCGAAGTATTGTAAATCAAGTTGAAAAACATCTCAGCACTTTTCTGAGACTTTCTGCATTACAAACACCTGCTACCTGAGGCAGTTAGTTTACTTTGCCTAAAGCAATGCTGCCACTAGCTCCTGCCAATTCAGCAGGGAAGAGGAAGGGCAAAGGGCAAAAAAGAACAAACTTTGGGTGAAGAACTACTAATTATAATGTTTTTGTATATGGGGGATGAATTAATATATTATGAGTGCTGGAAAAGACTTCAAGAAGCCCTGAGAAACAACAGGAGAACTGCAATCCTCCAAATCCATTCATCCTGGCTTTTGAATGAATAAAAATAAAAACTTGGAATCAATCTTGTGATGGAATATAGTCCAAATTCCCAGGAAGGAGGGAGTGCATTGCAAAGGGGCAAAGACAACTCAGTTCAGATAGTGTGAGGGAAAGAAAGTGAGGACAACTCCTTCGTAATAGTTCTCAGAGTATATGCTTTATGTGGCTGGTCGTTTGCTTTAGATTGGGAAGAGTCTGTCTACAGGTGAGGAAACAATAAAGCAATCTGCTTTAAAGAATTACAAGATGTCTTTCTTGGTTTTTGGAGCCTGATAGTCTAGGCATAGCAAATTGAGGTTGAGAATTAACCAATTGTATGGCAAAGAAATGTTCATTTCAGTAGTGCAAACATAGAATTACTCAAGAGTGAGATATTACTCATAAGGAACATCCTCCTTATGGATAATCTGCAGTATCCAAGATTTGTTCTCTCAAGCTTCAGTTCTCTCAGGACAAATGAGGGTTATCCCTGAACCTGACTGTGTCATAATGATGGAGCTTAACTGCAAGAATCATCTTAGTAGTTGCTGGGCTTTCATTAGGACCAATTCTGATGACAGGAAACAGTGAAGATTATTTTACAGCAGTTGTTTTTTTAAAAAAACCTCAGCAATCTTTTAGAATTTATAATCTTTAATGGTCAAGGATGGTATTCACTTACTTTTCCTACCAATTTGCTTGCGCTTTAGCTTGAAAACATGTCTAAATAGGACAGCAGAGTTGCCAGGGCATGTAGGTGGGGTTGGACCAGGGGTGGGTTCCTGCCAGTTTTAACCTCTTCTATAGAAGAGGTTCCACAAATCTACCATGCCGTTTAGAACCGGTTCCAGCTCCCTCCCCACTGCCCCTCCGCACCATGCTTGCCCTGCCCGCCGCTCACTGGTTTGCTGCCTCACCAATCGAGTCCTATCTAAACCTTAAAGTCTTAAAGCTGTCAAGTTTGAACACCCCTGGGGGTTTTTTTCTAAAGGGTTAAGAGTGTGAGGGTCTTGTAACTTGACAGCTTTAAGACTTGCACACTTCAATGCCAGAGTTCCTGAGCCAACATGACTGGAGGAGGAATTCTGGGAGTTGAAGTCCACAAGTCTTAAAGCTGTCAAGTTTGAACATCCCTGGGGTTTTTTTCCCTAAAGGGTTACGGGTGCAAGGGTCTTGTAACTTGACAGCTTTAAGACTTGCGTGCTTCAAAGGCCAAAGTTTCTGAGCCAACATTTTGCTTGCTAAGCAAGAGTGTTTTTAAGTGAGTTTCACCACATTTTACAAGTTGGCCATGCCCACTCGGTCACATGGCTGGCAAGCCACTCCCACCTGGTCACATGGCTAGCAAACCACTCTCACAAAGCAGGCCACACCTACAGAAGAGGTTCTAAAAGTTTTGAAACCCACCACTGGGGTGGGCCCATCCCACCCATGACTTCCACAAGCGGTTCAGGTGAACCGGTCCAAACTGGCTGAATACTACCTCTGATAATGGATAAGAAGTGTTATGGGTTGAGGTCAGAGAAACTGGATCCTGCTGGAGAGATGATAAAAGGTGCATCTGTCTGTCACCCACACACTTCCAAGTACAACAGTAAGGACACAAACTCCATTCCTGAAAATTTCCGTACAGTTTTTGAGATATTGAGAGCAAGTTCTCTTTCTTCTGATTGAAAGACTACTGGCAAGAAAAACATATAGGGAATTTTATGTTCAATTTTAAGCTAAAATGGACCTGCTCAAAAATGTTGGACTATATGTGTGTGTGTGTGTGTGTGTGTGTGTGTTTTATTTGTGCTTATTTATTTGTGTTTATTTATAGTCTCAAAAGACAACAGTAAAAATATTGGGTTTCTGTCGTGATGGACTCTTGTGACGAGCCGATTGACAGATGATGGAAGCAGTTAGCTTCCTCCCATAATTGGGGCTTACCAGGAGTTGTGACTCCCTCTCCCTCTCCCTCTCCCTCTCCCTCTCCCTCTCCCTCTCCCTCTCCCTCTCCCTCTCTCCCTCTCTATCTATCTATCTATCTATCTATCTATCTATCTATCTATCTATCTATCTATATCTATATCTATATCTATATCTATATCTATATCTATATCTATATCTATATCTATATCTATATATCTATATATCTATATATCTATATATCTATATATCTATATATCTATATATCTATATATCTATATCTATATCTATATCTATATCTATCTATCTATCTATCTATCTATCTATCTATCTATCTATCTATCTATCTATATATATATATATATATATATATATATATATATGATAACTTGAGTTGGTCCAAAATTGTTTCTTCTCCCCAATCCTCCCTTTAGAAGATCAGAAGCAGAAACTCCTTTGCCAAGTCCACTCAGCGCAAAGGAAAGATATAATTTCCCTTTCTTTCTCTCCCTCCTGATGGCTTATGGCATAATAACAACAATTTTTGCTCTTTTGTTGCATAATTTCAATGAACTACTGTGAAATGGCATTTAGTCAGTTGTAGAGGGCATTTATTGGCTTGTGTACAGCAAAGAAACCAGAGAGATTACCATTTTAAAAACATAGACATCTCTCAACTATTGTATTTACCCCAGAATACAAATATTATGGCGATATAGTAGCAGATCTACCCATAACAATCTTTATGTAAATTATAGGTACTGGTCATCATTAATTCAACACTGACAAGCATTTGGTTCCCTGGCATGAATGACACAAAACAGATTAACAACATAATGGTACCATAAGAAGGAGAATACAGGGAAATAGTTTATGTATTTTATTATATTACCAGTTTTCAAGCATAGAAGCCATGGTTCAGATCTTTCTCTAATGTCGGTCACAACTGACTGGCTGCAAATCCCATCCTTCTTATAGGCATCAAATGTTGGCAGACCTGCAATGAAGAACTAGCTTCACATCCAGTAATGTGTGTGGCTAAAATGTGGCTAGTTGGTTTGTGGCTTGGTGATTTGTGCACATGGATCTCAAGACAGAAGGAGGAATATTTGCTACATGGAGGCTTGATGCCAATTACCACTGATATTGTACATGAAGCCATTCATGTAGCTTGTACCGAAGGCTTATAGTTGCACACGGTTTGTCTGTATGCTTGGTTTATTATTTTGTTTTGTAAGCCCAACCAACATGGTTAATTTTATAAATCATAGTTAAACCAAACAGATAAGTTTGACCAGAGGTGGGTTCCTACCAGTTAGGCCCGGTTTAGCCAAGTAGGTAGTAACTCGGCCTGCCACACCCCTGAACTGGTTCTTTCTGCACTGCTGAAGGTGCTGCCATCTTGTTTTTTAGTACTCTTCATGCACGCATAGCATGCATCATACATGTGTGCGCTCAAAGCGCGCGCACACACAGCGCATCCATGAGCAAACTGGTAGCATCCGGCGGCAGAAACCACCCGAGTAGGACCATAGCTAAAGTTTCTCCACTTGTGGGAAGTCCTAGGTAAGAGAAAGTTGCATTATGACAGGGCTACCACAGCACTTAGACTAATACTACACTTGTTACTAGCATTGTATACTACAGTTTAGTTATCTGGAGTTTATTGAATAAACTACAAGTTGCTGAAAATCTTGCTGATAGGCAAAATAAATAAATAAAGGAGTCCCTGCAGATTTTACTCCATTAACCATTGCTGATTATAGGGGGTCTGGCCATTGAGGCAGCACTGTCCAAAGACACTTCCGTAGTCAAGTGGCCAGTATGACATCACAAAGTGCTGTTACCATCCCACCAAAGTGGTACCTATTTATCTATTTGCATTTGTATGCTTTCAATCTGTTAGGTTGGCAGGAGCTGGGGCAAGGACGGGAGCTCACCCCATCATGTGGAACTTGGATCTCAAACCTGGGCTGCCAGCTTTCCAACCAACAAGCCCAGTGTCTTAACTGCTGAGCCACTGTGCCACTAGTACCAATAGACACGCTGTAAATCACTATTCTTGCTTTTCTGTCTCTAAGTAAGAACCCTTGTCATTTATTCATTCACTAGATTCCTATCTTGCATTTCTGCTAAGGAGTTCAATGTTGTATATAATTATATTTCAAAAGATTAACCTCACAGCAAAGTCTATGGAGCATTTAGATTAGAAAACAAGTGATTGATCCAAATTACACCAAAGCTGCATAATGTATAGGTAGTGAAATCCAACATTTCCAACTATAACATAGTGTTCTTGATATGGTACCTACTCACTCCAGCAAAATACCTATACAATCTCACATGCTTAAGCTATTGCACAGCTTTCTCCCTAGGAATGCTCTGCTCTTGGCTGAAAATATAACTGTTCTTGAGCAAATATGTTCATGTAAAATTCTAGAAAGCAAACCTTGAGCCAGTGTTTTTCTACACTGTCCTTTCTATAGGACAACCTTCTGTGACTTTATAACCTCTCTCATATCTAGCACATAAACAGAGGAAGAGGTTTAGAGGTTTTATTTAACTTGTATGGCGCCCTATTCCCGAGGGACTCAGGGCGGCTAACAAAACCGGAAGGGAGGGGAACAATACAAAAGGAAGGTTAAAGCCTCCTTTTGCATCAAGACCACAGCTTTGAGATCAGCAGACATTCCTAGAACTGTTATCGTTTTCCACTGTAAAACACCAGGACATACATATTTGAACAAGCTTAGCTCATATTATTGGTTATTGGCATGTAATGTCTTTTGTTTTATCTTTTTCTTCCCTTTGACTTTATTTAGTGCAATCACATTTGTCACCTCCTTTGTAAAACAAACATGGTTTATTTTTCTTTCTGTACAATCCGATCTTCAGTAGAAATAAACAGATCAGTAGTCATTGTCTGCTTTAACCTTTTCCGTTTCCATAGTCAAAAGCAGGGCAAATGTTTGCAATCAGAGGCATTAGTCTTAAATTATATTACACCACTCAGATCCAACAGTTTTGGATTTTCTCAACAACAACAAAAAAAAAATCCAGGGAAAGGCAAAGAACTCCTCTGAACTCCTTCAGGTTCTTAAATTACAAAAGCAATTTTATCTGAAATGTCAACAATTATTTGCAAAGACCTTTCATTGATCAAAGTGCTTTCTTGCATACTCCTCCTCACTAAGCAAGGAACTCCAACTTCCTTTCTACAATTTGAAATTTGAAGGCTGGAAGAGAACTCAATCCTCCCACCAATAATATCTACCGTGCTTCCCTGAAAATAAGACAGGGTCTTATTTTCTTATGACCCTCAAAATAAGTGCTTGGGCTTATTTTTGGGGGAGGTCTCATTATTTTTGAGGTGTAGGAGGTGGCGAGTGTGGTCACCTCATGCCTGCTGCTGTGTTGCAATATTTTCAGGGAGGGCTTATTTTAAGGGGAGGGATTGTTTTCAGGGAAACAGGATAGTTATAAATATTATAATCCTTCATATTCAATTTGCAGGTCTAGAAGTGGCTTGAAGTTCAATAACCCCAGGATAGTCAAGATCTGACCAACATTCAGCAGTTAATTTGCAGGAGAGGAAAAGAGGACATAGGCCTACATCAATATGACATCTTCTGACATAGATCAACTAGTGATTCTAACCAGTGGTCCACAGACCCCTGAGGCCTGTGGTGTTGTCACAGGAGGTCCTGAAGGCTTGAAGAAATGTTATGATTTAAACCTTGAGTTAAATATTGGTGGGCTATGGTCTTGGTCCATGGCCACAAAAGGAATTTAAAAGAGATCCATGGTAAAGAAAAGGTTGAGAACCACTGAAGTAGTCTTGATGGCTTTGCTCCTTTATAAGGCAGAAAATATTTTATGGTACACTGAGTTCATACATTTTATTAAGCTATAGTACATTAGCTTAATAAGGCCTTGAATACAAATTAATGTAATAAAGAGATATACTTAAGGGAGGGAGGAAAGAGAGGAAGAGTTCTAGGCAGATCATTGGGGAGAAATCAAGTTATGGGAAACTGTAGAGAATCTTCCACAAGGATTTCAGGAAGTAGGGTTAGAAACAGCTAAATAATCATTAAAGGAGCTCAGGTTCTCTGTCATTCTTAACTGCCATCTCGGACCTCCCTGGATTTTACATTCCAGATCTAATGGCACCATAAAAGAAGGACTTCCTTAAAACCAACTCAGCCTGGTAATGATTGCTGGAATAAATATTCATTGCATAGTCAGCTACTTTTTTATCTCACATAATCTGAGACAAAAGTCCTTTGGGGCTAAAATAGGTGGAGAACCTGTGAGAATTTAAATCAATCTTTTATTGACTATCATTCTACATCTTAACCTGACTTTTGCTTCTGAATGAAGAGAGGAAGTGTTGCTTGCTTAAAAGAGTCATGGTGATGTGGAAGAGCCATCCATTTTATTTGAATGTAGTGATGATAGAACATATAGAAGCTGGCCACTGCCAGGAAACAGGCAGTAAATCTGTGAATTTATGGTGTAAATATGCCCCAGTTACCGCTGTATATAGCTAAAAGCAAACTAGGCTGTTTTTCTACAAGCGTTTATTACTAGTGGCCTCTCTTCTATTACATTTGATAATAAAAGCTGAAAGAATGATAATCTTCCTGCCAATTTGAATATTTAGTGAGTGTGATAACATGCAATCTGGGTATTTTTTATGGACTTACATTCTGCTCCTTATTCATTTAACAAAAAAATAAAACAAGACTTAAGATCACAATAAATATACCTTTTCTGTTACTGTCTTCCTAGTAATCTCTCTCTCTCTCCCCCTCCCTCCCTCCCTATGTATTTTGTTAAAACACTCAAGAGGGGGGATATATATTTCCTCCTTTTTGAGTGATTTAACAAAAATACAGCATTTGAAATACTGGGCTCTATATCAGCAATACGATGACTTTGAATAATAATTTACTTGAACAAATTAGGAAGGATAAATTGAAAATTGGGGCAGTTCATAATTCACAGCATCCCCTTCTTGCATACATACAGTAGTTGACCCCATGTGACATACAACTGAGCTGAATCTCACTGGTGCTGAAATAGTGATTCCCTAACTCCTTGATGGCGAATCTATGGTACGTGTGCCAAAGATGGCACACAGAGCCCTCTCTTTGGGCACGCACACCCTTACCAGCTGCTCTTTTGGTTTCTGGTGCGCATATTCGTGGGCCCCAGAATTCCTGAAAACGGTCCCCAAAACAGCCAAACAACAGGCATGTGCATGCTGGCTAGCTGATCTTCGGGTTTCCAGCACTTGCACACACCTTCCGGTTTGAGCACTCGGTGCTGAAAAGGTTATCCATCACTGCCCTAACTAAAGAAACCTGGATCTAGAATAAAAATGAATTTTTCAGTTTTTAGACCTTAGTATGGGTTATGATCCTCAATCTTGATCAACCTTCATTTGTACCTTAAACATGACGTTATGCAACTCATGTTACCCTTAAAGCCCAATCGTGGGAAGAAAAAGGTAGACCAAGTGAAGGACTTTAGATCCATAAACATCTTGGCAAAAAGCTAGATATATGAGAAGAAATACACACAGGGGAGAAAAAGTTAGCTTATAAAAGTTATATCCAGAGTCTTTATGGGTCTTTCTACATTGTTTGAATCCAAAAGACAGTTCCATGGCTTGCTAATCACAAAGCAAAATTCTACAGGGTAGAACTAAAATGAACCATTGTAATAATAGCTCAAAAATCATGAGCTTGCCTATATCTGCCAGAATGAATGCTTCCTCCAAGTGCTGCTGGATTATTTCAATGATTCATTCATTCATTCATTCATTCATTCATTCATTCATTCATTCATTCAATCAATCAATCAATCAATCAATCAATCAATCAATCAATCAATCAATCTTGCTAGTTCTTACTATTAACTACTCTGTGTCCCTTAATTTCTTAAGCTGCAATATAGTCACTTTCTTTAAGACCAAGAGAAATTTGGATTCTAACATCTCTTCTGCAGCTGTCTCTACTCTATCAGAATCATTTAACTCTGGCTCCTTATTCAGTAGATGGGTAGGATTCTTTAGCTTCTTGTAAGTTCTCCTCCAGTAATTACTTTACCTCATTTTGATCATCAGAAGACTTCTCTGATACTCCTGACAATTTGGTGGAGCTACATTTTTTTCTTTTCCAATCAGGTGCATTAACTATAATTAGCTCATATTTCTCCAGTCTCCGAGTAAACAACCAACAATGTTAATGCAAGCCAATCTGTTTATCCATTTGAACTTGACCTATTGACTGAAAAGAAGCAATAACATGTGTTATATCTGCTGCCGCTGTTGCAAAAATAGACCTTATGAAAATCATTTATTTCCCAGCTCTTCAGCAATGGAAACTAGACTTTCTAATTAAGAACCTACACTAGCATAAAGAAACATGATTGCTACTTCTTCAATCCAAGTGCCTAGGTCAGCGATGGTGAATCTTTTCGGCACCGAGTGCACAAACTGGAACATGCTACATGCAGGCGCAACAGAGCACCAGAAAACCAATGTCCAGCTGGCCATTTTCAGGGCCAAAGAATGGTCTGAAAACAACCCAAAAATGGTCTGGAAAATAGCCTGGTTTTGGGACATTTTCCAGACCATTTTCAGGCCATTTTCCGGCAGTCTAGTGCCCGGGAAGACATTTTCTTGTCTACCAAATATATAAGGTTAAGGATGCCTAGAAATTAGAACCAAAATTTCAAGGGCCCTTCCCAATAGTGAAAATAATTACTGTATTTTTCAGAGTATGATGGACCTTTTTCCCTCAAAAAAGAGGGTGAAAATCTGGGTGCATTTTATATACTGAATATAGCATTTTGGCCTCCCCAAACCCCATCCCTTTGAAAAATGGCCATGCATAGCCTTTAGGAGGCTTCCAGAGTACTGCTGGGGGCTGGGGAGGGCAAAAATGAGTGAAAATGGCCCACTTTTTGCTCATTTTGCCCCCCCAGCCCCCAGCAGCACTCTATAAGCCTCCTAAAGACTATGCATGCCCTTTTTAAAAAACAAAAAAACAGGCCCGTTTTCTCAATAAATGGGCCATTTTTTGGAGGTCTGCAGAGTGCAAAACCTTTTTTTAAAATTTGCCTCTTCAAAATCTTGGTGCATCTTATGCTCTGGTGCATCCTATACTCCAAAAATATAGTAATCCAGTTACGGTTCAGCTCAGTCTGGCCAAAATTCTAGGGAAAATTCACCCAGTCTTTCATTGCAGCTTACTGAAGACTGTGATTTGGTCCAACCTAAGACCATTGACCCAGCCTCCCCCTCCAGTAGTGATAGAAGGAGAAACTCACTATGATGAAGAAATTTTTAGACTGTATATTAAATTAAATTAGATTGTACAGAGGTCATTTGCAATATTGAGTGCATTGGAAGGGGTGCCCATTGTCTGAAGCTACATGGATGAAATGTTGGAATATAAAAGCTGATAAGTTAGTGAAACAATTCCATGATAAATTTCCTGATAAGCCAAAGGCCCTCCCTGAGTGGGGAGTGGTGGTTAGTTATGCTTATGTTAATTCCCACATTATTCGCTTTTCAGGATATGCTTTTCTTCTGAGGAGAGGCTGCCTGTCAGGCCTGCAGACAGGGGTGAAATGCTACCAGTCCGGGCTGGTTCGCCCCAACCGGTAGTAAAAAATGCTCCTGGTTTGCAGAAAAAATACTTTTAAATTTTTTTAAAAAAAGTTCCGATCATCGCACATCGCACAGCTGATCATTTTTAAAAAAACCTTTAAAGTATTTTTTACTACAGGTTCTCCAGGGTGGGGTGGGGTCCACTTTTGCTTCCAGCAGACTTCCCTGAAGCCTGCTAGGCCAAAAACAGGGGGTGGTGGTGCTGAGAAAGAAAGAAAGAAAGAAAGAAAGAAAGAAAGAAAGAAAGAAAGAAAGAAAGAAAGAAAGGAAGGAGAAAGAAAAAGAAAGAAAGAGAGGGATGGAAAAAGGAGAGGAAGGAAGGACTACAAACCTGGCACTACATGTAGCTTCAGAGGATAATTCAGGGCTGGAATGTACCTAGAGGTCATCTAGTCCAACCCTGCTCCACCAGGACATTGTTAAAGTGAGTTTCTATCTTTTGATCCCCCAGTTACATGACTACATAGCCACACCACCCAGTCACATGACCCCACCAAGCCACACCCACAGCACCGGTTGTTTAAAAAAATAGATTTCACCACTGCCTGCAGCCATCTTTTCTTTTGGAACTTTGGCCTGCCACACTTTCTGTTATTCTACTATGCATTTTCTATTGTGGGAAAATGGGAGGGGGAATTATAAGGAGTTACATACTATGTAGCCATAACAAAATTCTTTCTAGAAAGCCAAGGTCATCCTTTGTCTCTGCACCTCTGCACATGACCAGAACTGGATGGGTAGAACTGCCAACATGGCAGTAAGAGATTGGACCATGTGGTGGACTTGGTGTGGGGGCAAGATCTTGAACTTTCAACTAGCTGGGGAAAACCAGGAAGCTTTCAGATTTGGGTATTCCCAGATGTGCCAACATGGCTCTCTTAATAAAGTGGAACTTTGAGCAATACTTTGATTTACTTTTGGATGCAATTTGGAACGCTGACATCCTGCCTGCCTGTCGTCATGGCTCCTTCATAGGACTTGCATCCACAGGATATTAGAGACATATAGTTTAGTCCCCATGCACACATCATTGATACCCCTAAAGTCTATGCATAATCTCATCGTCCCATCCTTCTTTTCCTTAAACAGGACTGGGGCCACTACTCGAGATTTAGCCAGCTGGATGAAGCCCTTGGCTCAGCTCCTTCATCTCCTTGGGGGTTATGGAGTACATGTTGGTAGTTTTGCCCCTGGAAGGGTCTCAATTGTGCAGTCCGTGAGCCTGTGAGGGGGTAGCACGACATACTCCTCCTCCCCAAACAACTTGCGGGAGTGCTGGGGAGTGTGGCTGAAGCCGATAGCCTCCCAGCTGATCGGGTCTCTTGGCTCTTCCGTGTCCTCACTTCAGCATTGCTCCTCAGCCTGCAGCCCCACAGTTCTACATCCAGTGTATTCCTCCACTGGCCATTTCCTCTGTTTTAACTCCCATATGCCCCCCTCCCCCTGTTGGGCTTTTACTTCATCTTTGAATCTCGCCCTCAGCTCCCCCAGGAACCTTCCAGCATCCCTCAGCTCAGTGTCCTCATTCTGCTGTCTCCCCCTCAAGCTTGGCAATTATTACACTCACCATTGACCTCTGGGTTGGGTAGGCCAGGCGGTACCAATGTAGGTGTGCCACAGTGGTGGATTTCAAATTTTTTAGAACCTCTTCTGTAGGTGTGGCCTGCTTTGTGGGAGTGGCTTGCCAGCCATGTGACCAAGTGGGAGTGGCTTGCCAGCCATGTGACTGGGTGGGAGTGGTTTGCAGGCCATGTGACTGGGTGGGAGTGGCTTGCCAGCCATGTGATTGGGTAGGCGTGGCCAACTTGTAAAATGTGATGAAACTCACTTAACAATGTTCTTGATTAGTAACCAAAATGTTGGCTCAGAACCTCTGGCATTTGAAGCACACAAATCTTAAAGCTTTCAAGTTACAAGACCCTTGCACCCCTAACCCTTTAGAAAAAAATCCCCAGGAGTGTTCAAACTTGACAGCTTTAAGACTTGTGGACTTCAACTCCCAGAATTCCTCCTCTTGGTCTTCATCTTGATGATGTGTGGACGGGCGGGGGGAGGGAGCTGGAACTGGTTCTAAACGGCACTGTAGATTTGTGGAACCTGTTCTATAGAAGAGGTTAGAACTGGCAGGAACCCCCCCTGGTGTGCTGGAACATTGTCAAGGAAGATCTCCAGCCAGTTGGGGTTCCCATCAAATGTGATTGCTAAGGGGGGCGGCTCCATGTAGGGGGGCTGTCCAATATCCCAGGTGCCACCAGAGGCCATGTGGGAGGGGCTGTGGTGATCACTCCTGGTGGCTGCTGGGGCCATAAGTATGGCAACTAAGAAACAAAGCAAGACAAATATGGCTTCAGCTGCAGTCATTTCAAGAGTTGATACTGGATTTATATAGTTCTACCTTGTACCTACAGTTTTAAACTCACCTTCATTGCAAAAAAAAGCTGGAAAGTGTTATTATACCTGTATTTATTTAGGTTGGAATCATGGGGAGAGCCCACTTTAAGACTTATCAATATATATAAAAAAACAAATGTTGTTTGATAATCATAGCTAGCAGTAATTTACCTTAACAAACCAGATATTATAGAAGGATAGTCCAAGCTTCTCCTCAAACTGATCATGATAATAAAGCAAAGAACAGCATCATATATAACATTTTTTCCCCGTTTCATTGGAAATTAACCCCTTGCTGGTAGGTCTGTTGCATCTTCATTCTGTGAAAACTAACAAAAGCTTCCAGCCAGGCGGAGATGCAATAGAAAAAGCAGATGGGTTCAAAAAGATCTGATTTGCCTTCAAGGCAACATATGGAATATTAATTAATAATGGATTAATGGACTTTCTCCCCACTTTAAATTTTAATATGTTTGCTAGGGCTCTTTTTTTTTTGTTCTTGGCAAAACAATGGCTGCCCTTGAGCACTTGTATCATTTTTGTCTTTTGTTCTGTTGCCCAAATAACCTTGATTCTGAAAATGTGAAAAATGGCAGGGAGAAATCACAATTAGAATAACAGGGTTGGAAGGTACCTTGGAGGTCTTCTAGTCCAACCACCTGCTTAATCAGGAGATCTTATACCATTTCAGACAAATGACTGCCCAATCTCTTCTAGATAAAACCCCCATAACTTCTGAAGGCAAGCTGTCCTTTGTTACTTAAGTTGCATAGTTTTGACATTTCAAAAAATAAAATGGGGAAACTTAAAAAAGCAAGGAGAAATTCTTGCTTCTGATGGTCATATACAGTTTGAGTGATTTTCTTGTGTCTCTACACAGGCCATTTCTACTTTTCTTTACTCTGCTTCTCGTTATCCCTTTCTCTTTTCCTGCTCCCCTTCTTCTTTCTTTGTTCTCTCTATAAGACTTTATGTAACCCACTGGCAGAGCCATACATGCATGACAGTGGTGGGTTTCAAAAATTGTTTGAACCTACTCTGTGGGTGTGGCCTCCTTTGTGAGAGTGGCTTGCTGCCCATGTGATCGGATGGGAGTGGCTTGCCGCCCATGTGACCGGATATGAAGATGCCGACGACACTTGTCAGAACCACCTTAAATTACCTCACACACAGCACTGGCATGCATAAGAATATGATGCAAACTTGTTTTTTAAAAGGCATCTTTGGTTTGCGTTAAAACAACTTCAACACACGCAATGTTCTGATTGCACCACAAACGCAGTAGTCATCCTTACCTTTCACAGAGGCACTGAGTTTTATAAATATGAGCATGATAGTGTAGAATAATCATATCCAAGGACCAGTGGTGGGTTTCAAAAAAATTTGGAACCTCTTCTGTAGGTGTGGCCTGCTTTCCGGGTCCACTGGTGGAACCTCTTCTAACCGGTTCGGTAGATTTGACGAACCGGTTCTACCGAATAGGTGTGAACTGGTAGGAACCCACCTCTGATGCACGCTGAAACTCTGAAGAGTTCTACACACTCACTGGCAACTATTGCAGAGGGATGTTGCTAAATTGACATAATCCTTTCTACTGACTCCAATTAAAATTGGTTCCACTGACTCTAAAGTGTCTCTGTCTTCAAAGGAAGACACCCTGTGGAGCACATTATGTTAATGTAACCTGAAAATGAGGGGAAAAAAACCACCAATCTCCATTTTGTTGATTTTAAGATGGTGTTTTAGGTTACTATTTTTAACCTGGTCTTCCAGAACCAATAGCAGCTCTAGGTTTGAGCTCGATATGGATAAAATGCATGGAAGAAAAATAAAAGCTATGTCCTGATATGCTAATTTGGGATGTGAAATTACTTTTAGCACTTAATTATGGTTTAAAACTGAAGAGCATTGAAATGTGTGAACTGTACTATAATGGAGCCCAAAGAAAGTTTTACATCAAAGCTCTGTTCTCCTTCCTTACTTCTTTATATATTTTCATTGTTCTAGGCCTTGTGAAAGGAAAGTACATTTCCGTGTTTATAGATTGCCAACTCTTAAATTGTCTGTGTTTGTAATAGGCTTTATTAGCACTTTTGCCCCAGAAGAAAATGTTTGAGTTCTTTAGCCATCTATGGAACAAGAAAGATGGGGAAGTGAATAGTAAGTTAAGCTGCTAAACAATGTCTTAAAATCTAATTTTCATCTCTTGCTCCCCCTAGTAGATAATCAATAAACATGGAATTATAGACCAGGCAAAAGCTTGCTGTACATATGCTAGTGAATTGCTGAAGACCCTCAAAACCTGTGGCAAATTATGCAGTTCTCATAGCGGGGGAGGGGGGGAATGAAACAAAATTAGGGAGAGATGAAGGTTTGCCAGAAAAAATGTATTTTTTTAAAAAAAGTTACAGCTTTCATTTCTGTAGGAAAGAAGGAGTTGTTCCCTTTGACCTCTTCAAAAACTGGGCTTAGGTGGCACTCCTCTGTTATATAGTTAATTGGAGTTAAAAGTTGGTGCAGAACAGACATGATGAACATTTTAGGAAGAGATGAAGGCACTTGCAACTTTTGGGAAGGCTGAAAGCTACAGTTGGCAAAATGATGCCAAGGGGTTACAGCCAGAAATATTTGGGGAGGAAGTCTGAACCGGAGATTTTTCTTGGGATATTTTTTTTTCAATTCAAAGAAAGAACGATGTCTTGGAATCTTGGAGAATTCCCCAGCAGCTTTACTATGTTTCTTTTCTAAAAGGAACAGAAAGTTATGTTAGCTGAAGGGATAAGGGATGTTTTGTCAAGTGTTAGGGCAGTGATCCCAGGCAACTGTATCTTTTGGATCAGGGGTGGGTTCCTGCCAGTTCTAACCTCTTCTATAGAAGAGGTTCCACAAATCTACAGTGCCGTTTAGAACTGGTTCCAGCTCCTTCCCCCCGCCCGTCCACACATCATCAAGATGAAGAGCGAGAGGAGGAATTCTGGGAGTTGAAGTCCACAAGTCTTAAAGCTGTCATTTGAACACCCCTGGAGGTTTTTTTCTAAAGGGTTATAGGTGCAAGGGTCTTGTAACTTGACAGCTTTAAGACCTGGGTGCTTCAAATGTCAGAGTTTCTGAGCCAACATTTTGGTTGCTAAGCAAGAGCATTGTTAAGTGAGTTTCACCACATTTTACAAGTTGGCCATGCGCACCCAGTCACATGGCAGACAAGCCACTCCCACAAAGCAGCCACACCTACAGAAGAGGTTCTAAAAATATTTGAAACCCACCGCTGTTTTGGATCCAGAGACAATAAGCATACCAGTGAATAAAGAAGGGTTAATTATGAATTCAAGCAAACAGATTTAAAAGTATAACATAAAAGAGCATCCATACCAAACAAGATGAGCTCTAAATCTCTAACAATCCATCAGGAGTGCCTTAAAGCAACAGCAGAGATGCCGCGAGGGTGGCAAATTTCCATAGTACCTAGTTCTGAGCAGAAGTTTCCAACTTAAAGTACTAGCATTGTTACTATCACTTCACATTATGGTCCTGCTTCTTCACAAGGCCGCAAGGTCTGATCTTGACCAGGTGAGACATGATTCAAAAGTCCAAGACTTTCCTAGTTAAGAAAAACTTTACAACTGTGTGGAGATTTCCCCCCTCTCCTCCTTTATTCAGCAAACAAGTGTGAAGAGCAAGCAGATGAGCTCAGAATGACTTCTAACCTTGTAGACTTTTCTTAATATGGAGGAGAAATCGAAATGTGTCACTAAACTCCTCAATATCAATGGTCTTTCACACTGCCACCACAAGGGATTCCCAGGTAAAGGTTCCAGGACCAAGTGTGCCATCTCTTGGTGCCTTACAGCAATCACACCGTGCAAGAGGTTCCAGCATATGAAATGAATCCAAGGCATTGCTCAATATTAACATGACATTTGGGATATACATTGTTTTTAATTAATCTCCAGTTAGAGGCCATTTCACCAGACAGAGGAAAATTTGTAGATCCTCCAGCTTGGGCTGAGAAACAATCCTGTGCCTACCTAGGTATCCTGGCTAAACTCTCATTTTTGCAGTCTTACAGTAAAGGAAAAAATACCTGCTTAAGCTCGATTTTCAATTCCAGTGTGAAATAAAAGACAGAGAGCTAGGATGGGAATGAAGGAAGAGGAGGAAACTTAATTTAATAAAACGGAGAATGCCATAATTGAAAAGCGATAAAGTAATATCTTCAGTTAATCTGTGAAAAAATGTATGAGCATAAGCCTTAGCATATGCAAACCAAATGGAAAGAAATGTAAAGTATCAAAGCTCAAAAATCTGCAATGGAAGATGTACAGTTTGAAAGATTTCTATGCTAACTTCAAACATAATACAAATAGAGCCAAACAGAAGAGCAATTGTCAGAAGCAACACAATGCTTCCTAGCCTTCACTTAACACTTGCTGCGATGGTGGTGGGGGATAACTAGTGTACCACTATCAGTGACGTGCGGTGAGGTTTATGGCTGGTGAGGCAAGCAGGCAAAAACCGCCCTATGTCAGACACAGCAGCTGTGCTTTAAAGCCCTGCTGCCGTATCCGCCATCCCGCTCTATGGCAGACACGGAGACAGGGCTTTAAAGCCCTGCCGCTGTGTCCGCCATAGAGGAAAAACTTCCTTAGACCAGCAGAAGACTTTAAAAGCAGAGAGGACCTATGGAAAGCTCCAAAGAATCAATGCTGGATGGAACGAAAGCTGCCCTGCCACCCCGGCACTAGAGGCAAAAGCCGCCCTGCAGCTATGTCCAAAAGCTCTGCCGGTCGCTATGTCCCACATAAAAAATAAAGTGCCAGCCCGCGCGCCAGCAGAGGCGGGTAAAACACACACAGGCACACAAATTACTTACAATAATACAATTACTTACAAATTACATTAATTTTGAATTCCTCCCCCCTCCCTCCGACCCACATACCTTTTCCAGCTGTGTCACAGAGGACTTCAACTCTGCTCTTGCCTGCCATCATGAAAATGTAAAAATGTAAAAGGAAAAAGGCAAGAGCTGCTGAGGTCAGGCTGGGCTAGCTGCTGCCAGAGTCCCCAATGGATGACTCTGCTTAACTGTTTAAAAAAGCCTCTAAAAATGCCCTCTACAGGAGGAGGCAAGAGAACCACGTGCCTCATCGACATAAGGAATTTTTCGGCTTTTAACCCTTGCTTAACTCTGCTCGAGTGATCATAAAGTCAGACTAAATGAGGCACGTGGTTCTCCCGCCTCCTCCTGTAGAAGGCACTTTTTTAGAGGCTTTTTTAAACAGTTAAGCACTAAGCAGAGTCATCCACTGTGACTCTGGCAGCAACTACCTCAGCCTTTTTCCTTTTAATTTTTTTCTTTTCATGATGACAGTGGTGAGGCCCTGCCTTCCCTGCCTGCCCTGCCTGCACGTCACTGACCACTATTATAAATTAGTCAAAGACAATGTAGATTTGTAAGCAGTTGTGGTATTTTTGATGGATATAGCTCATGGAAACTGTGTCAATATTCCTAACTATTGCAGTAACAGAAACACTCTGAAGATTCTTATTTCTCATCTATCAATGCGGAAAATGTCATCTTTGCTCAGGGTTGCCGGTGGCGTTGTTTCTTAACCACTAGATTTCTTCAAGTATTAATATTGTTTTATTGCTGTACCAAGTCAGAGAATTTCTTTTAAATAAAGTCCCATGACAGAAGATCCTATAGAGGATAAATGTAGGATTGGTCCATGTTTCAAATCATTTTCACTTTGGTGAGTTTTCAGAAAGTCTGATCCACCTCTCTGTCAGAGCTGTTCTCAATAAAGGTTTTGATTTCAGAGTACCTGTTGGAGAGGAAACTCTAAAGAAATGCTGTTTCAGCCTTTATTGGTGAACTGTCAGGAAGTCTAATAATGGAAGAATTACCATATTTTTCAGAGTATAAGATGCACCTTTTACCCCCCCCCCCCCCCCCAAAAAAGAGGGTGAAAATCTGGGTGCGTCTTATACTCTGAATGTAGCTGCCTGGAAAAGGGGCAGATGAAGCGGGCGCTGTGCTGGAGGTGTAAGACAAGGTGGCTTGCCGCTTGGCCTCTTGCTTCTCCAGACAACCCAGGTGAAGGGCAGTCAGCTTCTGCTCCTGGCCCACAAGATGGATCTGGCCGGGAGGAATGCATGCCCTGTTTTTGCAATCGGGGAGGAAAAAGAGCATTTAAGGCAGTAGGCGGTTCCAGATTACACTATGATTCCTGCAGCCTGGAACTGCCCACCGCCTGAAAGACTCTTTTTCCTCCTCAATTGCAAAAATAGGGCATGCATTCTTCCTAGTCAGATCCACCTCCCAAGCCAGGAGCAAAAGCCAACCACCCTCCGCCTGGGTCTTCTGGAGAAGGGGAAGGCAGAGCAGTGAGCCACTTTGCCTTACATCTCTCACACAGCACCCACTTCACCTGTCCCTTCTTGGTCAGTTCCAGGTGGCAGAGATTGTGGTACCAGCATTTTCAGGTGGCAGCGCGGCGATCTCGGATGCCTTGAACTATCCGAGAAGAGGCAGGTGAAGTGGGCATTGCAGAGATCACAGTAACAGCTCTTTTGGTTGGCACTACAACAATCTCAGCGACCTGGAACTGCCTGAGAAAGAGCAGGTGAAACGGGTGCCGTATGAGATGCGTAAGGCAAGGTGGCTCACTGCTCGGCCTCCCCCTTCTCCAGGCAGAGGGCAGTCGTCTTCTATTCCTGGCCCGGGAAATGGATCTGGCCAGGAGGAATGCACACCCCATTTTTGCAATCGGGGAGGAAAAAGAGGATTTCAGGCAGCGGGCGATTTCAAGGAAATAGGGACAGAGAGACAAAAGGAAGGAAAGAGAGAGAGAGAAAGAGAGAGAGAGAGAGGGAACACATGGCCGGCAAGCCACTCTCACCAGGTCATGTGGCCAGCAAGCCACTCCCACAAAGGAGGCCACACCCACAAAATAGGTTCAAATTTTTTTTGAAACCCACTACTGGATGGCAGGTGTTGCCCAAAGTAGCCCCCGCCCCCCTGTAGGGTCGGTCTGACCACCAAAAGGATGGCTGGCCAAAGGATGAGTGGCTTTGCAAAGGAGAATCTTTGTGCAATTCAACTTGATTTTTTTTTACAACTAGCTCTCAATTTACAATCATTTGTTTAGTAACCATTTAAAGTTACAATGGAACTAACAAAAGTGACTTATGACCAGTCCTCAGGAGGGGGTTCCGTCTTCTGTTACTGCCAGTTCACTCAGTGAAAAAATTGCTTCTGCGCATTTGCAGAAGCAAAAAAACAACATGGGGGCGTTTATGGTGCCGCCGATAGAACCAGTTTGGGATGGTGGCCAACCAAGTTACTACCTACTCGGCCGAACCGATAGGAACCTACCTCTGCTTACTATTATTGCAACAGTCATGTGATAAAACATTTGCGTGCTTACAACTGGCATGCATTTATGCCTGCTGCAATACCCCAGGGTCATGTGATCTTAATTTCCAAGCCAGCTTCTGAAAAGCCAAGTCAATGGATTTGCTTAATGACAACATCCTTTCACTAAAGAACTGCAGTGATATGCTTAGTGGCTGAAGCAAACAAAAGGGAAAACAATCACCTTGCTTAGCAATGGAAATTCCGGTGCCAATTGTGGTTCATCCGATGAGGACTACCTGTAATCACAAAGTTTCTTTTGATGTTAATGGAATTTCTCAGTCATTCAGATCCTTGCTGTACCAAAGGTGCTTTTTCAAGAAGCAACTGGATATTCTTTGCTTTTCCTTGAAGATCTTTCGCTTCTCATTCAAGAAAGCATAACTTTGGGGAAAGGATGCTGAGCTTTAAACACTCTTATTATTCAGAAAGCAACTGATATGCTAGCAATGGAGAACAGTTTGGATATAATCACATCCACATAATGATCACATTTTGGTTTGGACAGTGTGTGTTGCCATGGCTGCTGCTTATAAAAAGAGTAATAACACAGAGGCAAGAAAGACATGTTGATGCTGGTCACTTTAGCCTCAAGATTTGTCCCCCACCAAGTCTGAAATTTGTTGTTCTCGACTAGTGGATTGGCTGTTAGAGACAGAGAAAAATAGGAGGGGGGGAGGAGGAGCAAGAGGATGAGGAAGAAGAAGATAGTAAGTAGGTAGGTAGATGATATAGACAGACACAAGCAAACACACACACAAAGACACACACACACTTGCTTCATATAGCCCTTAAAAATGAGAACATGTGTGGTATCAAAATCCTTGCTCTATGATTGGGATATCATTTACTTTGTCCCCATTGATAAATATTTGGATCACTTCTTCGGTTCTTCATCCATCCAAAAGGGAGCTGGAAAAATACTGCAAAAAGGAAAGTTTCTCTCTGTGTTTGTGTGTGTGTGTGTGTGTGTGTTTGTGCACGCACGTGTGTTTACAAATAAGCATCACACTCTTGATAGGTCATATAACACATGGCTGGTAGGTTGAGTACAATTTGACAGGTCATAGCTTGTCCTGGTCTGTTCTACATTGACATTTTTACTGAGATAATAATACTGATTTATGGCGCACAGCGTATATGTATTTTCTTTGTTGCTACAATAGCTGGTGTCACCTATTTTTCGATGTCAAATATCACATTTTTGATGGTGGCATTATTTGCATTGCACATTGCGAAAGTGTTTAAAGATGAAGTGAAGTATTTTTGTCCTACTTACTGGGTGAGCCTGATGGGAATGGAAAAAAATGATAAATATTATCACATTGGGAAAAGTTTGTGCATCATTCCTAATTCATCTCATATAGAATTCTTACCATCTGGAGCTCAATTATTACTAAAAGGCGTTTGTTCATATTAATGACTGAGAAAAGGAGCTGACTAAAAAGAAAGAACAGGAAAGACTAAAGGAGGACCCCCAGTTATATATATTTTTTAAAATTAAAAGTGGATACCAAGTTTGTTCCAAAATCATTCGATGTATTTGAAATACAGAAAAAAAATAAAAAGGAGCATTGTACTTAATATTTAGAGTACTGCTCACAGAGTAAGAGAATATCAGTGTCAGAAGGGATCTTCTAGGTCTCTGATCCTCAAACTACTGCCCGCAGGCTGGATACGGCCCACCAATGCAAAGTATCCAGCCCACGGATTGGTGGGATTCAGCCCCGCCCCTCACCCCGCCCCTCACCATCGACCTTATCTTCCAGCGAGCATCCACTCCAGCTGCACTTCTGGTTGGTTATTTCACTGGTTGAGCTGCACTGCTGATCGCACTGCTGCTGCTGAAGGTAAGTAAGGCAGAAGGATGTGGGGGAGGGCCATCTGACTGAGGGGCAATCTTGCCAGTGCAGCCAACTGATCCAGGGCTGGTGAATGAGTAGGGGAGGGCTGCTGCTGGCTTGAAAAATCAGCTCTGCCGATTTGGAAAGCAGCTCTGCTGCCGTCAGAGCACCCACGTGATCCAGGGCTGATGGGTGAGTCGGGGAAGGGTTACTGCTTGCTTGGAAAGCAGCTGCCATCTTGTAAAGTAGTGCTTTAAAAGTCTTTAAAAATGCTTTAAAAACAGCCTTTCAGGATGTTTTTTCACAGCCTTATGACCCAAGGCCGGTGGGTGAGTAGGGGAGGAGCAAGTACAGAAAAGACAAAGGCAAAATGGACTGCTAAATTGGCCATGCCCACCCAGTCACATGACCACCTAGCCATGCCCATTCAACTGGTCTATCCCCACCAACAATCTGAGGGACCATGAATCGGCTCCCTGTTTCAAAAGTTTGAGGACGCCTAGTAGAAAGCAAGGATGCTTCAGGAAAGTAGAACTTTGGGTCAACTGAAATCTGGCTCATACAACTACTGCTAGATAAAAAATATTGTTTAGTGCTCTGGCTGAGCCTTTATGCAAACTTGACAATCTTCTTTGATGAGCCAAATTCTGAATTAAATTGTGTTTAAAAATTCATATTGTGTCTCCCACTCTTTATTTTCTCCTTCTTCTCTGTTTAATGGAAAGATGCAGAGCTTTAAAAAACGACATGAGACCCAAATTCTTGCAAAGGTTTGATACACAATAAATCAGAGAGAACATACTCTCCTAGAAGCTACTTTGAAGTCCAAAAGCATAAAGGTAATGTACCTGCAGTTCTGCATAATTAAATTGAGCAATTAAACTCTGATATTTACCTTTCTTTATACCACATCCATCCAACCTTGGAGGAATACAAAGCTCGTTATGTTGCAGAAAATGACAGGCTTTAGACTTCTCAGGATACAGGAAAAGTTCATTTGGCAGCCAGGTTCAGAAAGCTAGCCCATGGCTAGCATTGCAAGTTCTGAACAACCTTCATTATCGAAGCACAGGTTCTTATACATTCTAACACGGAAATATTTAACACATTTCTTAGTGGTTACCTTGAGGAGAAAACCTTATAAGGAGATGAGGGTCTTACTTCTCCTTTTGTTTATGGAGTACGTGTCATTAATGAACTTTAATTGAACCTTGGACTTTTGACATAGGTTTTGACATAGGCTTTTGACATAGGGACATCTTGTGGTTAGGCACTTGCTTCTTGTTCTTTTGCAAGCTGCAACTCTGCCTATGTGGCTTTAATATAGACGTAAAGGGGCTCTAAAAGGTTGTCCAGCCTGACCCAGTAGGTTTCACACCTAATGTCCAAATCTCACTTTACGTCCTGCTTTAGTTAGACCTTATTGGAACTTATAAAACCAGTGATCAGAAATAATACTAAGAAGATTTTACCTTTCTGTTACTTCTAGACATACAATATTCTGTTGTTATTACATTTCTCACCTAGCTCTTTTGCAATGTAATAATACTTTTGATATAGAGAAACTGATTTTGTTTTGTTTTTTTCAATAGAATATAGTGACATAGGTGTTAGTCAAATTAGATTCAGTAATTTTAAAAAATCAGCATCAGCTTTACAATGCATCAGCTAAAATATGAATTGATAATAACTTATATATTGCTTTATCTGTTACAGTATATTTTTAAATTATAAAATTAAGTTAAATTCTTTTCTAATAGTCCACTTTAAAGATAGAGTTGAGGAGATGAAAGGTAAAAATCAAGGATAACCTATACAAGCCAGCAGGGGCTTTTGATACTAAGTAGAAAATATTTGGAGCAAGCAGTTTATAATTTGGTACCAAGATGAGTCCAAAAATGAGAAATCCATTTAAGAAATACAGGATCAAGGGAATTAGTAATTCATCAATGTAGTGACACTTTTAATTGGTATATTGATTGATGTAAAAAGATATAGATGTAAAAATAGACCTGGACTATCCAAAGAAATAACAATTGGATTTGAGAGTAGTTTCAGAAGCATAATGGCCAAGAAGCGCTTGAGATATTATATATATGGCATTAAGAGTTACACATAAAATACTAACACAGCCAAAAAAGACACAACTACTGTTAGGAGATAACTGTTAGGTAAGCTCCCCATTGGGAGAGCGAGTACGTTCAGCGAAGCACTGTGAGAGTCGTGTTGGAGAACACACAAACCAGCATAGAGAGACACTGCAGTTTAAATAGGCTTTTACTTTCATGGAAATAGAGGTTTCAGAGTCCATCAAACAGTCCAAGTCATACATGGATAATTCAATCAGTCATCAATGTCTTTAAGTTAAGGAATAATCCAAATAACATAGTCCAGTATAATATAATCATTTCAGTACTCAAAGTTTGCTAGCAGTTGCAAAACTTTCAATAGATCACGGCACTTTCTAACAGCCAGCTTCCAAAACAGATCAGATCAGCCCAGCATCTAACAAAACAGAGAGCTAACAATCATTCTGGCTCCCTCTTATGGCCGATTGAGGAAAACAGCAACCAATCACATTTTACAGTATGATTTAAAGAAACAGGTATAGCATTGTTACATGATTTATATATTGCCAACACAACTGTTAGATTATATTCCTAACAACTACTACTCAATTTCTTTTGCTTCTAGTCTCTCACTTAAGATGGAAAAAAATCTATCCTTGATTTTTCTTAGCTGAAAAATATATATGGAGAAGAACAACTTCCATTTGTAATGTTCCTAACTTTTACTATTTTCAACTGAAAAATGATTTAAGACTTTTGAGTTCTCATTTGACTCAGGTAGATACAATACTGTATTTTAAAATTAATTATTTAGAATGATTGTGATTATGTATTTTTTCCCCTGATTCGAACAAAGATGCCTTTTGCCATTATGTTATGATTGGTTTCTGATTAATCATTTATTATGATTCCATCATTGTAGTTATTTATATTGTAACTACTTCCTTTATTGCCCTTTATATATATCTATAAAGCATTTTATTTTATGTTTCCACTGTTTTCTTTTTGTCTCTAGTTCCTATTATTCCATTATCCTAATAGTTTTTTGACTATAATTCCAATAAATTTTAAATTACATAAAAAGCAGCCTTAATTCACTGGTTAGCCTCCATCAACTTGCTTGAGTAATTAAACTTTCAGAGTCAAAAAAATTAGTAATTTAATTGGGCTGGAAACCTAAGATTACCTGAAGAGAAGAGATCAATGGGGGGGAGGGGAGGAGAAGTTCTGATCACCTCAGTGGGTGGGGTAATTGATCTATCCTTGCCATTTTTATTATGTCCTCCCACTGATGATCTTCCTTTGACCTAAAAAAGAGCAGTTCAAATTTCACTTTTATTACGCCAACAGTGAGTGAGTTTTAATGCAATTAAAAAAAGAAAGAAAAAGGCAGGCTCTTAAAGTCATTATTTGGCAACTGGGTGACATGACTTTGAGGGAGCTTTTCTACTTCTGATAAGTTCTCATTTCTCCTGTCACCCACAGGTTATATCTCATAAAACTGATTTTTATCCTAATGAGTCATTCTTCTACATTTTTAAATGGGTCCCGGGAAGAGTGCAAGCTATGTTGAATGAGGTCATCATGGCAGGCAGTCCAATTAGCTAAAATTCAAATGGCAAATGTTTCTTGGAGTGGCAGAAATCATGGTCTCCAAGAGTGTCCTAATCAAATTGCTATTCCCCCTCCCCTCTGGAAGGTTTAACAGGCCTTTTTACATCCTGTAAAAACTTTACCGTGTCTTCTCAAGTCAGAATTTGCTCTAAGAAAGGCAGAAGCTAGATCTAAAAAACCAACCAACCAACCACCACCTCTCATTTATTTATTTATTTACAGTGACCTGGACAGAAAACATCTGCTTTTGTCCATTAAAGAGTAAAGGTTATTAGCTTTTGTTTTCAACTTGGCATTCTATGTTATTTACTGGCACTTCTGGAGGAGGGGGCTGAAGGGAAAAAGGGAAGAGAAATTGGAACCTAATTATTGAGCAGATGCTGAAGGTGGTACTTATTCACCAAAACCACACAGGTCATTCATTAATATCTCAGTTTTAATTAGCAGACACCTGTTTTGTGTTTGATTTTACATTGATATGTACTGTTTGCAATTTGCTTTCTTCAGTACAAGCAATTAGATAGCCCTGACAGTGACAGTTAATCTAACTAAAAGGTGGTGGTGGGGGGGGGTTCCCTGGGAGGCAAACACAGACTTTAAGAAATTACACACATAATGATGGCTCAGGTCCATTAGAGGCAATTACTCCCTCATCCCCCCCTGCCTATCTTATGGAGGGTTATACTTGTGTGTATAAAAGGATTTGTGCGGAAAATAAATATGATTTATTAAAGATTTTGCAGAATGTCCCACATGCAATCATTACAGGTAATGACTATAAAACTGCTTCTGACGTTGAAAGGAATATTACTGTGCTTGCATTCTGATTCAGTGGGAGACAAACCACAAAGCCAGCTAGTGTTAGTAATCATCACTGCAAGGTCAAACTCCAGATTGAGATGAATATTTGGATGCTGTGTCCTTTGCTGATGATGTGGCATGCTGTTGAAAGAAAAGGATTGGATGCTTATGTGTGCTTGTGTTAACAATTCATAAGAGCTCTGCAGGTTCTCAAAAATAGCAATCCTACAGGTAAGCGTTATCTTGCTTAAATTTTTTTTCTGGTATTATTATATTCCAGAGTTGGAATACACTCCAAAATTCCTTTTTAATAGAGACAGGAGACTGTGTCAAATACAGATACAAAAAAAATCCTCAGTAGGTTTTCCAGAAATGAATTATTGAAGATGTGCCATGATTAGGCAAATGGGAGCATAATCTAGACACCAGACAAGGAAAAAAATTCAACCACAGTAGCTCGACAAGTGTGATGCTACAGCAAGGTTGATCCAAGGAATTCAAGCAGCTCCTGGGATTACAGAAAAGATTTGTGTACATTGCAATCAAGAACTTTCACTTAGCTAAATGATAACAGGACCTCAGGTTCTGAATTTCTCAGAACTGCGTCCACATCCATCACATTTATGGGACCTTGACTGTTATGTTTGCTGGATTCAATTCACTTGTAAAGACCCTATTTAGCTAAAAATACCCCTGTCACATCATGCTTTCAAATTGCCGGATTATTGGAATTGCGCCTTAGAAGAATACAAGAAGGAAGGAGGGCTGGGGGGGAAATTTTGCAATGGGATGACCACAAAAAGCCCATTTCCCTGGGTGTAAAAGCAATCACATTCTTTTCAAATTCCTTGCACAACATCAGTTCAATCACTCATAAGGTTCTCCCCATTTTAACCTCCTGTGCTCAGTAGATAGTTGAGTGGACCAGACAAGGAATAATGGATTAAACAAGGAATTATTCAACCTGGAAATAAGGAGTAATTTTCTGACAGTGAGAACAATCAACCAATGGAACAGAAGTTTCCTTCAGAAGTTGTAGGAGCTTCATCACTGGAAGCTTTCAAGAAGAGACTGGACTTCCATCTGACAGAAATGGTGAAGGGTCTTCTGCTTGGGCAGAGGGTTGGATTAGATGACCTACAATGTCCCTTCCAATTCTGTTAATCTGTTAAATTCTGCCATAAGAGCTTGGTTCTAACAAAGAGAAGGAATATGAAAAATGCACAACTCATATTATGTAGCTTTCAAGGTAAGCTGTTGCTTTGCTTTCATTTTTTAAAAAAACAGAATAATTGCTACACAAATATACACTGTATTATGTAAAGGCTAAGCCAATTTCCTCATACTTCCAAAGGGATGAATAAAGCATTTGACAATGCTTAATGTTTGCAAAGTCTTTCCTGCATCTGAAACTAAGTGCAAATTAATTGTGTTTTCCAGTCTTAAACACATTGCTACATTAAACTGTAATAGGATGGTGAATATATCAATATGCCTCAACGTGAATCGTTTATCTTTTCTCTATATTGTCTCTTTTAAAAATTCTATCTCTAATTTTCTTCAATGCCTATTATTTTCAAATTTTCCTATTTTAGATAACAAACTAGGAAAGCTTTGATCAGCATGACATATCCCATGAGGCATGAATCAGTCATCACAATTACTGAAGATGAGTCATAATTTTAAATAGCTTGATGCAGGTAGATGTACATTTAAGATAACGCTAGCAATCATGCAGTTTTTTCTAACCCAAACATTACACATATTATAATTCATATTACATTCATGACTGAATAAAAATGCATTTTCCTGAGGCTACACCGTATCCCTTCTTCTTTTCCTTCAGATGTTTCTAACAAGGGTCCAAGGTGTTATCTTTCATCAGATGAAAAGTTTAATTCAGAAACCTTATCAAGTCACTCCAGCATGTATAGAAGCTTGAATATCATTCAGTGAACAATGAACAGCAATTCGACTATGTGTCTGAATGGTCATCTATTTGGCAACTTCAAATTTCAATCAATAAAGAAGGCTCTGTCTTACATACTGGTAAACGTAATCAGAATGTCAAGTATAAGCTAGGTGGCATTGAACTAACTGATCATCCTCAATTTGTCAAGGACCTAGTTGTACGATCTATGACGATCTATCTCTGAGGATCTATGCCTCAAAGTTCACTGTTAACAGTGTTGCTAAAAAAGCATTAAGAGTTTTAAATTTAATTTTGTGCAGGTTTCCCCCCCCCCCTGGAAACACTGTATTGCTAATTAAAGCATATAAAACTTATGCTAGACCAACCTTTGAGTATTGTTCAACTGTTTGGAATCCCCACCATATATCTGACATCCGTACAATTGAGTGGGTTCAGAAGTCTTTCACGAGAAAAAGTCTTGCACTCTTCTGTACATAATAGAATTCCCTATGCTACTAGGCTCAAAATGCTCCGTTTAGATAACTTAGAACTGTATCGCTTGCAGTCAGACCTAGATATTGCATACAAAATTATATGTGGTAATGTTTTACCTGTAAATGACTTTTTTTGTTTTAATCACAATCATACATGCGCTATCAACCGCATTAAGCTTAATGTAAATTGTTCCAAACTTGACTGCAAAAAATATGACTTCTGTAATAGAATTGTCAAAATCTTGAATGCTCTATCTAATAGTTGTTTCCACTACAAATTTTCAGTTTCAGTCACAAATTGACTTCCATGGCCCTCACATTATACTTAAGTGGTTAGTAGGAGATGCGTGGATAAGTGCACTAATGCGCCTATCGTTCCTGTCACTGTATTTTTATTCTTTTATTCTTGTTCTCATTTTTGTTTGACAAATTCTAATAAATAAATAAATACATTTGATGACTATTAGTAAGTAAACTATTAAAGTGTTGCCTTTCAAAGGGCTTGTATTCAGAACATTTTACAAATTTACCATAGGAATCGATATGACTTCATTACCAAAATAGATTTAATAACTTTCCAAGACTCTGTCTTCAAATGATCTGATTTGGGAGTGTGGCTCCTAAATGTGAAATATTAATCTTCCAATTATAAATATGTTGCCAATGAAGAGGAGAATATTCCTTGTTCGGGTGGAATGCCCCCAGATGTCCAATGCCATCTGGATTTTGCCAGAAATGATAATTTTTAAAGATGCAATAAAAATGAATTAAATGGGCAAAACTGTTAGATTTCTCAAATTTGCTGTTCCCCAAGATGAAACACAAACCTTTTCATCTGTCAGGACCATTGGGCGCAATAGTGATGTGATAGGAATTATTATTCCAAATTGTTGCAGGTTCTTTAGTAGGTTCTTATTTTTTTAAAAAATGAATTAACTTTCAGTTTCAAAATCCATCTCCTTATACTGTTTACAGTATACATTACAAAACTTTTGTTAATGAACTAAGTAGATATTTTACTACAATCTATAAAACTAAAGCACTGGATGAGAGTGGTACAGTCAATTACAATAAGACTTCAGCAACGTTTTAAAATTGGCTTCCAGTTGAAGTTTATTTTGAATTATAATTGTAATGAACTGTTGGATTTCCCTAAACTGAAATCTAACTATCTTTGCTTCAAGGTTCCAAGTAATATATCCCATTCAATAAAAACACCAAGACAGGCAAATTCCTCAAAGAACATTTTATATCAACATATCAAATTGACATGTTCTTTGCGGAAAACCAGCTCTAAGTTCCTGCTGGTTTCACACCCAATTAAAAGTAAAACTTTGTCACTCCCCCCGTCTTTAGTCACGTGGTCCAATCAGCATAGAGTCCAGTTGCTAGGTGACCTCAGACTCCACCTTTCAAACACCTGCACCAATATCCTTGATTCTCAGGTGAAATAATTTGTTTACACTACCCCAGCTATCTTTACATCCTCCTACTCTGTCAGCCTGAAGCAATTAGAAGAGAAACCTCCCTAGAGAAAACTACAGAAAAGAGAATGGTCACAGTTCAACCAACTTCAGGGTTGACAGGCTGCTCCCCTTCAATTTAAGAAAACTTCCTGTAAGAGAGAAAAAGATCACAGAGAGGTTAGTTGGGGAGGTCCCTAACCTCCTCCCGCCCAGGAGGGCCCTTTGACTTATGGGGGTACTTCTCATGAAATTGCTTGAGCAACTTATCTACCTCTACCTTCCAATGTTTCTCCCAAGAAGCTTCAGATAGGGGGTAACCCTTCCAATAAACTAAGTACTGCAATTGTCCCCTATGGAATCTAAGATCTTTTTTTATTTCATAATGTATTTTCCCTTCAATCACAAGGGGCTTTGGGGCTACCCAATCTTCTGGCCTGAGCTGTGAACTTGCTGCTGGCTTCAGCAAGCTACAGTGAAAGACTGGATGCACTTTCCGCAACAGTCGGGGAAGTTTCAATTGTACCATGACGGGGCTAATTACTTTCACCATGGGGAATGGTCCTATGAACTTTGGATTCAATTTCCTAGAGGCTAATTTTAATTTTAGATATTTGGTGGATCGGTAGACTCTATCTCCCACCCAGAACTGTGGTTGGAAAGACCGGCATTTGTCAGCCTGTTTTTTATAGGTTTTTGCTGCCTGTCTCGAAATGTGTTTAGTATCTTCCCATGATCCTTTCAGGGCTTCCATGAATGAGGAGGGTTCTCTGGGTAGCTCGGGCATGGGGACAAATTCCATTTGAAATGGAAAGTGACAGTCCCGTGCCGCTATGCACTGCATTGTTATATGCCTCATCTGCAAATGACATTAGTTCTGCCCAAGTGGATTACATAGCACCTTAAATATCATTGCATATAAATGCAATCTTGCATTGGCTCATTCTGATGCCCCATTTGTACTCGGATGAAAGGCTGAGCTGAGCCCCTGCGATGACCCAATAGACTTTATAAATTTCCTCCAGAACTTTGCTGTGAATTGTTTTCCCCTGTCTGATATGATTCTGCGGGGTACCCCATGCAGCCTATAGATCTGTTTGATGAATAGCTTCACTATCTTTTTCACTGATGGGAGCCCTGGGCAAGCTATGAAATGGGCTTGTTTTGAGAACATGTCTACCACAGTCCAAATGACCATGTCCCCCTCGCCCCATTGCCAGGTAGCTCTACAATAAAATCCATGGCAATTTCCTCCCATGGTTGGGACGGGTCTGCCACTTACTGGAGGAGACCTTGGGTCTTTCCTGGTCTTTTTTCATTGTTGTACAAGTGGCACAGCTTTTCACATAGTCCTCAATGTCCTTCTTCATTCTTGGCCACCAAAATTGTCTCCTGGTGAGATGCAGCATCTTTTAAGTAGCCAAAGTGCCCCGCTGACTTAGTGTTGTGGCTTTTTTGAAGCATTTGAAGGCATAGGCTTTGAGGCATGAATATGTTTGGACCCTTCCATGCTAGTTCTTCTTTGAGGGTTAGTGCCTTTTTGTTCTCTTTGTACCAGGAGTCTGTTAGTAGCTCTTTTTAAAGGTTTTGGGTCATGCCCCCCAGCCCATGAGCTTTGGTCATCTGGCTTGCGACTGAGTAGTTGCTTGTGCTGCTGCTTAGGAGGAGGGGATGATTGCGTGGATTACTTCCTGCAGCTTGGTATTGAATTGTGGCTTTCTGGAGAAGGCATCAGCGAGTAGGTTCTTCCTTTCTGGGATATACTTTAGTTTGAAGTTAAATCACTTAAACTTGGTGGGGTTGGTGGTGGGGGAAGTAGAATATTGCATTCCTCTTCATTGAACATCTCTGTAAGTCCCGATATTCTTTTAGGATCTGGGGGATCCCTGTGAGTGGCTCCACCATTATAGAAGCCTTCTCCCTTCACTTAGTGTTGCTCAGCCACTGGCAGGCTTCCCTCTCAGTTGAGGTTGGGTCTAGACCCAGCACCAATTTCAATTTTTGGTAGCCCCCTTCCCAGGTGATCATTGACCATTTGTCAAGCCACGCCAATCCCAGTATGATGGATTCAGTCATTTTTTGCACCACTATGGACTGGATTAGCTCCCAATGATGACCCATTCCAAAAATTCTTTCAATTAGCAAAATTGGATCCTGATATACCAAGGCATGACTCCAAATAACAGATGGTGCCATCGTCAACGGATGCAAAAATTGAACTGGATACAAAATAAACTACCAAACAGTATAAGTCTTAAAGCTTATTATTTGCTTGCTTGTTCATTTTTATGGCAGAATTCATTAATGCTGACTTAGAAAGAGCTCAGTTTATAAAAAATCCAAACCAACCAGTTTTCCTTCCTTCCTATCTGGAGAATTTCTAATCAATTATGTTGTTATATTCACTGTGGCACAACATTAGTTTGCATTCAGATTCAGAAGAGTCATAGGTCAACCCAACTGAACCGTGCACATAATTAAGATTGTGGGTTTGGTGGGTTTTTTTTATTAAGCATGTGTTTTCTGTAGAAATGTGGGAAAAAGAAGATGCAAGCAGAAAGAATGGTGAACCATGGAAAATTCAGTAAATTCAGATCTTTTTCTCTTACTTTTTCTAAAAACAACAGAACACTCTTCTGCGGGAGAAGCTGAATGAGGGACCAGCAGGGAATAATCTTTTTTGATATTTATTAGCATTAATGAGGAATATTTCAAGAGAATTTTCCCAAATTGGCTTCAAAATGATGTCCACCTGTTGGAACCATGCTAGCAGGGAGGGTATGTTGTGAACCTTGTCAGTTAAAGAATTTCAACCAGTGGAGTTGAAAGCCCTCTCTGCCACTGCCCCAATTTAGGAACATCCTGATCCTCAAAGCCTCCCTCCCCTTTTGACCTTCTAAAAGAGTGTTTAAGACCTGATTCTGCCAACTGGTACAGGAATAGAAGTATAGCATGCAATCCTGGGAGTGGTTGGTGGCTTGAGGGCACTCCCTCTACCTTTTAATTCACTTATTAACTCTGTTTCGAACTGTGTTTGTTTTATACGGTTTCATGGATTTTTATCTGTAAACTGCTCAGAGTCACTTGAATGGTCAGATGAGTAGTATCTAAATTTGATAAATAAAACAACATAAAATAAATAAAATAAATAAAACCATAGCCCTTTTACTTCACAAGATGAAAGAAAAGCAAAAGAGGCACAGGATTAAAACAAAACTCAACTGCAAGAACTAAATTCTAAGCTCCATCTAGAGACTGCAGATTTCCTCTAGTTTGAACTGAAATGGCACAAGAAAAAAACAGTCCCAATCAGAGATGGGTTGCTCCTGGTTCGGCCTAGATCAGGTGAACCAGTAGTAGCGGCGATGGGAGGCTCCGCCCACCTGCCAGGATGCTTCTACACATGTGCAGAAGCATTGCGCACGCACATGAGCACACCCAAACCGGTAGTAAAAAAATTAGCAACCCACCACTGTCCCCAATCCTCCTGCTCAGTGCCTTGAATGGGATTCTCCAATGATTGTTAGGATTCAAATTAAACATGCCAAATAGCCCGATTGTTCTCTGCATTTTTTAGTTTTAGAAGTCATGGAATGAAAGCTGTCTGTATGCCATTCGGTCCCTGATGTCTATAGCATTCTCAGCAGTAGGGAATTTACAAACTGCTCTTTCTGACTCATTGTAAGATGACAATGGCTTGTTTGTGAATGAAGCATCTTTTCTGCTTTTCTCCCAAAGGAGTCTCCAAGTGTGATTGCTTGGGTAGAATTTATCTGAATTAAAATACTTGAACAGCTAAACACAGCCTTCCTTTGTTGCTGCTCCATATCAGTAGAATGAATAGGCTCCAGAAAGCATATATGTTGTGCAATACAAGGTTAGCAAGTCTGAAGAGGCCATGCTAATTTTTCCATAGAACATCATAATGGCATGAATGAGCAGTTAATCAGGTGCCCTTTGGACAATTAAAATGCTAAGCAACAAAGAGTGTAATCAGTTATTGAGTCCATCACGATAATGGATCAAATGCTCAACAATTGGAGCAATCTGTTGATGCTCTTGAAAACAGGGGAAAGACGCTGAAAAAGTTAGACTTCCTGATCAAACCTTGCCAAGTTAATTTCCACCCTATATGTCAGCCCTGAAGCCATTTTTAGGAGCACATTCAGGGCTGCCACAGCGAGGCCAGGTAGAGCTGTGGGGATGTAAGAGTAGAGGTAGAGATAGCTGGGTGATGTGTAGCCAAAATAACATTCTTTCTCGTGGGAGCCAAGGATGCTCTACCAGGTGTTGGAAGGGCATGGACCAAAGCCAGGCCAAAAGAGAGGGGAGGAGCAGTGGATCCTCTTGAGGTGACAAGAAGCAGATGGGAATGCAGCCCCCCCTTCTCCACCCATTAGAAGGCAGTTGAAATCAGTGCCTCTCCCATATAGCAGGCAGGCTGCCCAGGGCAGACAATCTCCCTCCCCCCTCCGAACTAGAACTGAAGAGTATCTCCAGATGTTGTGACTCAGCAGCAGTCTTCTGTGAGTCTTTTCGGAATGCAAGATTAACGATGCAGTTGGGGCTCGTTAGTGGGGTTTTGGAGATAAAAGGACGGATGCTGCCACGCCCTAGTCGCAGGAGTCAACGTTCCTTCGTGCGTTCCTTGGTTCGTACAACATTGCTTGATGATCAGTCGTGGTTTATGTAAGATACACTTGGATAAGTGCTTTGTGTTTCCTGTAACCCTGATTCAAGGCTACACTTGGAGAAGTGCATTACTTGTAAGAGTTTTTGTTTGGTATTTGGTTACCTCGTTAGAGACTTTATCTATGTTATTTTTGGGCTCACAGCCAGTCAGAGCCGAGAACTGATAAAAAGACTTCCTTTTAAGTTTGTCTGCTTGCCGTTTGTTAACGAACCGTGAAGGGGGGACAGAACACCAGACATATCAAACCAAGCATACAGAGGCCAACAGGAGGAGGGAAGGGCAGTGCTGATTGAACTACCTTGGTTCACAGGTAATTGGGGTGGTTCATGTTGAAGACAAAGTGTACTTGTCAACAAACTATCAAAAACTAAAGTAAGAAACTTGGCCCGAAATTAATGGGGCCATTCCCAATAGTGAAAATGATAAACCCTGTAACTATTCAGCTTAGACTCCCACGCCTGTTAGGGAAAGTACATTCAGTGTTTCATAGCAGCTGTTAAAGCTGGCTGTAGGTATAAGGCCAGTAGACCAGGCAGCCCCGAAGCCCATTGTAGTATAAGGAGAGACCAATTATGAGATTAAAAGATCTTACACGCATGCCTTCATCAGACCACTTACAATACCTAGTACACTGGAAAGGAGTACACCTTTCCGAAGCTATATGGGTTAAAAATTGGGATGTGAAAGCTGATAAGTTAATTAAGCAGTTTAATGACAGCCACTCTCATAAACCCAAAGGACCACCTGGGGTGGGGAAGAGGAGGTTAATTAGGATGTGGACTAACCTCCCTTTGATTTTTTCTTGCAGGAGGTCCTTCTCAACTGAGAGGGAGGCAGCCTGTCAGTCTTGAAGCCATTTTTGGGAGTACCTTCAGGGCTGCCACAGCAAGGCCAGGTAGAGCTGTGGGAATGTATGGGGAGGTAGAGATAGCTGGGGGATATGTAGCCAAAATAACATTCTTTCTCGTGGGAGCCAAGGATGCTCTAACAGGTGTTGGAAGGCTGTGGGTCCTTCAGAGTCTGGTTTTCACTAGCTGTGCAAATATAAAATTATGCTTTGAGGAAACTCTGGGCCTCAGAATTTTGATTGCTTTGGGGTTATTACTTGGAATCCTGACACTATAATTTCTAGACATGTAATTCTACATTTAATTATTGTATTGTGTTGTTGTATAATGTATTCTTGTAGGCATTATTTTAAGAAGCTTTGAAACTGCTTGAAAAATCAGTTGGATAGAAACAGGAGCCTTAAATGTTCAGGTGTATACCCTGGAAAAATTATACCTGAGACCAATATGGCTGCCTTGTCAAACTTAAAAATATTAAAGCTCATAATATACAGAAATAAGGAACAAATTAAGAAGGGAAGGACTAGGATTTTGGCCCTAACCCTGATCTTTGGATTTTTCATGTTTTTAATTTCCCCATCACTGGGGGCATTTCTGAAGACTTTTACCAGCATAGGTTTCTGTGAACTAAAATTCTGAGATTTGTGGAAAATTATATAGAAATTATACACATGCTTCTTTAAGCAGAGATATACTTTAAAACATAGTTGGCATTAGGGAAAACTGTACATTGTTGATTTAACCAGAGTATATAAAAGGCAGGATGAAAATATCATCATCATTGTTAGTGAATATGGGCACAAAGATCAGGCACGAAGAATCAGAGCTTCACATCAAGTTCCAGTTAAGAAGACTTATTGATCAATAAGAATCAATATTCGTATTAATATTCAAAAGAATCTAGTCAACTAACAGTCAACACTAAATTGGCATCAGATAAAAGTCAATGGAATTTATTAAAGGTTGGACTTAGACCCATTTGTGGGAATGTAATAACTCTAGGTTAATGACTCATTTTACCTTGCCCGGGGCTCTGCTTGCTCTTCTCCTAAAGGGCATAGAACTCCAAAATCCTTTTCTATTGTATCATATTATTTTTGTGATGTATGATGGAAAGGCATTCAGTTGGATCAAAACAGTTTCTCCTAGCACCGCCTGCTCCAAACAAGATACACATCTCCAAGCTGCCAAGCAAATGGAGATCTGCCCAGGTTTTATTTTAGATGAAGATGCCAGGAAGGTATCACAAGATTAAGGCATGTGCTATACCTGTTAACTGTGACCTTCTTCCTCCCCAATTTCTTTTCCGCTTTTCCTATAAGTTATTCCCACCCCTCTCCTCTTACAATCAGCAATGCTGTCTAGAATGCACATTTATTTTAGTGTTCCTTTTTGATATTGTGAAGTTTGACACGAAGGTCTCTCAGTCTTCCAGTGGGAATCAACACTAATGAAATTCTTCTTTAATGTTGCCATGAAGGCAACCCTGGGGTTGACTCTGGTGGGCTATATTAAGCTATTGTGGTCTCAGAAATATATAATTTCACCTGCTTTCTCTGCCTACTTATATTTTCATTATGAAGGAAGAGTTTATTAAATCTTCACACTCCATTATTAGATAGCTTTTTTCCCTATTGAACAGAGTAGAACAACAAAGAACGATACATTTCTATATCTTGAAAAGGAAGATATTTATTATTAAGCCACAATCTGAAGCACATCAGAAAAGATATTCAAGAATGGGCTACACACTCTAGATTTTGGTGGTGGGATTAAGTATTGTGTATGATATTGTAATCCTGACTTGATTGTCTCTGTCTGATAGTGCCAGAATTGCTTGCAAAGGACTTTAGTCTCTTCCAGCCAACACCAGTTATTTTCTTTTGACCCCCGAAATATTTTTGGGGGACATATTATTTTTGAGGTGCAGGGGGATCCTTAACCTTGGCTGCGGGCCAACACCCCAGGTCTCTGTGGCATTTATTTTGTGAGCTTGTTTCCCTGAAAATGATGAAACAGAAGGCCATGAAAGAAAAAGAGTTTACCTCTTGCCACACTGCCACTGTTGGGATACCCCGCCTCCCACTGGTCAACTGATTTTTGGGTCTCTGCTGCACATGCAGAGTGCGTTTTGAGTCTGCTGCAGTGGTGGGTTCCTTCCAGTTCTAACCTCTTCTATAGAAGAGGTTCCACAAATCTACAGTGCCGTTTAGAACCGGTTCCAGCTCCCTCCCGCCGCCTGTCCGCACATCATCAAGATGAAGAGCGAGAGGAGGAATTCTGGGAGTTGAAGTCCACAAGTCTTAAAGCTGTCAAGTTTGAACACCCCTGGGGTTTTTTCCTAAAGGGTTAGGGGTGCAAGGGTCTTGTAACTTGACAGTTTTAAGACTTGCACACCTCAATGCCAGAGTTCCTGAGCCAACATGACTGGAGGAGGAATTCTGGGAGTTGAAGTCCACAAGTCTTAAAGCTGTCAAGTTTGAACACTCCTGGGTTTTTTTTTCCTAAAGGGTTAGGGGTGCGAGGGTCTTGTAACTTGACAGCTTTAAGACTTGCGTGCTTCAAATGCCAGTTTTTAAGCCAACATTTTGGTTGCTAAGCAAGAGCGTTGTTAAGTGAGTTTCACCACCCACCCAGTCACATGGACGGCAAGCAACTCCCACAAAGCAGGCCACACCTACAGAAGAGGTTGTAAAAAAAAATTTGAAACCCACCACTGGTCTGCTGGTTGTAGGATTATACCATTTTTGTGTGCTGAATGGGGTTACCTAACCCCACCCAGATTCTGTGCACAATCTGGGCTTTCTTCCAGATTCACAACTGATGACTAGGAGAGCCAACTTTATATTGTGTGTCAGTTGTACCCATTCTTGGATCATTGGGCTCTACTTAGGGTCTCTCATGACCTCCCAGTTAGACTACTGTAATGCCCTCTACCTGAGGCTGCCCTTGAAGAGCTTCTGGAGGCTTTAGCATGATTATAAAAAAAAGCATTAATTTTATTTATTATTAGTTCTGGCTAAAACAGGAGAATATTTAGTGCATGTTTGTGTGCTTGACTTCATCAATAATTTATTCTGATGATATGCAAATGCATGGTTTGGGCGGTGTTGATTATACTATTTATCTTCTTGCCTTGAAAATTTTAATTAAAGAAATGGATATGAACTGGCAATGGCTTATGGCTGAAATGAATAAATATGAATGGAATATCAGACGCCCAGCACCTGTCACATCACTAATAATGGCTCCCCAAAGGGTTACTTTTGAAACATTTTAACTAACCTACTTGCGATTACTGTGGGCAGCTTACCCACCAACAGTTTTAGAAATAAGGGCATCACGATTAACAACCCTATTTTCACTACTGATGTCTTATGAGCGTAGCTTTAAGTTCAGAGATGATAACAAATGGTCTGCAGCTTACCACAAACCCCGTGTGAATCCCTCCTTGTTAGGTAAGCTCCCCATTGGGAGAGCAAGTACTTTCAACGAAGCATTGTGAGAGTTGTGTTGGAGAACACACAAACCAGCATACAGAGACACTGCAGTTTAAATAGGCTGTTACTTTTGTGGAAATAGAGGTATCAGAGTCCATCAAACAGTCCAAGTCATACACGGATAAGACAGTCAGTCACCAATGTCTTTCAGTTTAGGGATAATCCAAATAACATAGTCCAGTATCATATATTCAGTTCAGTGTTCAAAGTTTGCTAGCAGTTGCAAAACTTACAATAGCTCAAGGCACTTTCTAACAGCCAGCTTCCAAAACACTCAGATCAGATCAGCCCAGCATCTAATGAACAGAGAGCTAACAATCCTTAAGGCTCCTTCTTATGTCTGATTGAGGAAAACAGCAACCAATCACATTTTACAGAATGATTTAAAGAAACAGGTACAACATTTGTTACATGATTTATATATTGCCAACCCAACCGTTAGATTATATTCCTAACACTCCTTAATAACAGTCCCCATTTGGCCCAAGACCTTTCTGTAAAGTCAAGAGGCTGGGGGTGAATTTCACCTATGCCAGCAGAGTATTTCAAAGAGCAGGGACCACAATAGAAAATCCTCTTCTCCTGGACCCCACTAACCAAATTTTTTTGACACATGAAGTCTCTAGCAGGCATCTTCCTCTGGAGCAAGTAGAATGGGTCAATACCATTGGGATGATATGGCTCCTCAGATATGCTGTCTGTTTGTTAACATTTGCTAATTTTTTAAGGTAACAGAAGAAGAAAATGATGAAAAGCAAGTCTGGAGAATGATGATATGAACTATGTTTAATTTTAGTTGCAATCAAATGGAAATCAAAGCACTACTAGCTAAAGTGGTGTTTAGTACTTCATTTAAAGGCAGGGCAGCACCCATCCTGGATAAAGTTTTGTAGTACTCAGAAGAAAGCAAGGAAATGTAAAGGCAACTTTAGCAACTGTAGACTAGCACAGGTCACCAGGTCATTTATTAAAAGTCAATGGCAAAAATGTCTACTGAATTCTGCCAGGAAAGATGATCCAGAAATAGTCATTTTTCTTGTACGGGCAATTTAGATTCCTTTCATCTCCAAAAATATTTGCTACTTTAATATGGAACAAAAGGAAGAATTTTTAAAGACAGAACAGAATTTATTAGATACTTGCTACAAGAAGCTACATTAGAAATAATTATTGTTATTTCTTTTATTCATTAAACATGATATATCATAGAGCCAAGGTGGCGCAGTGGTTAAATGCAGCACTGCAGGCTACTGCTAGATCAGCAGTTCAGCGGTTCAAATCCCACCGGCTCAGGGTTGACTCAGCCTTCCATCCTTCCGAGGTGGGTAAAATGAGGACCCAGATTGTTGGGGGCAATATGCTGACTCTCTGTAAACCGCTTAGAGAGGGCTGAAAGCCCTATGAAGCGGTATATAAGTCTACTGCTATTGCTAAGTCTACTGCTATATTATTATTATTTACTTTATTCATTAAACATGAAACTCAGTCAACTGAACATTCAAAAATGCATCACAGATACCATTTACCGGAGCTAATGGTTGACATGGATTGCTGCCAGCGTCCTAGGTATCAACCAAGTACCTTCTTAAAATATACAATGTTCAGAGTAGCGCAATTTTTTTGCAGTTCTGCTGGTGTTATTGCAGGAAGCTGCAATTTGTTGATGTAAAAAAAAATGTACAGTATTTTATAAAATTCTTGGACATGGTACCAAGTGCCCCAATGACAATGGGTATTACTGTTACATGTTTCATCCATAATCGCATAGTTTCGGTGGTCAGGTCACGATATTTCATGATTTTTGCCAGTTCTTTTTCTTCCACTCTGGCATCTCCTAGTACAGTGATAGCAATGAATTGTACGCTTTGGTTTCCAACAACTATGATATCTGGTGTGTTGTGTTCCAAATGACGATTCATCTGTATTTGAAAGTCCCACAAGATCTTCACCTTCTCAAAGTTTTTCTGGATATGGGTAAATGATATTTTTTACATAATGACTAGTGGATTAATTTAGCAACTTGATCATGTCTAGCTTTGTAATCAGTTTGTGCAATTTTTCTGCACTCAGAATATTAAATGTGAAACAGTTTCAACTTTGAATAATAAAGAAATAATAACAACAACAACAATAATATAAAATTTATATATAGTATACAAAAACAGGGATACCCATTGTCATCGGGGCGCTTGGTACCATGTTCAAGAATTTCATAAAACACAAATCCCAAGAAGAGTTAGAGATTTAAGAAGAGAACTCCAGTTTTTGACAAAGTGTTTAATCAAAAAAGGAGTAAATTTTAGATAGCAGATGCCATCCAAATGACCAGATACCAATTTGGTGGTATCACCAAATTTGGTGGAAATTTGGTGACTTGGCATGAACAAAGACACAGACTGGGTTCAATAAAGAAGGCGGAACAATTTTACAATCAGTACTTCGAACCAGTAAAGGATGAGAGGCTGAGAGAGGAAAGAGAGATTAGACAGCAGGAAAAAATTGCTGAGGGAAGAGACTGAATGCCATGGTAGAGCAATACCTGAGGTGCTTCATGAAATATCAGCAGTCCAACTGGGCAGACCTTCTGTCTTTTGTTGAGGTCGCATACAATAATGCTGTTCACAGTAGCATGGGACTAACACCGTTCAAAGTAGTGAGCGGCATGGACTTTGTCCCAATGCCTGAATATCCAAGGATCCTCAGTCAGCTTGACTGACTGGGTGTCAATGCTAAAAGTAGTCTGGGAGAATGTTAAAAAAGTGCTGGCTAAAGCAGCACATACCTATAAGAAACAGGCAGAAAAACACCGAGCTCTGCAACAGCCATTCTTGGTGGGAGAGAAGATTTACCTCTCCACAAAATATTTGAGGTTAAAACTCCCTAGGAAGAAACTGGGGCCATTCCCCATAGTAAATATCATCAACCCAGTCACAGTGCAATTGAAACTGCACTAACTGCCAGGGAAGATACACCCAGTATTACATAGTAGCCTCTTAAAACCTGTGGTTGGATCCACTCTGATGCCACTACCCTGGGAGCCCCCGGGCCCTGTGGTCATAGGGGACCAAACCCATTATGGGGTGCAACAAATCCTTGATTTGAGGTGGCACAGGAGACAACTCCAATACTTAATCAAGTGGAAGGGCTACTCCTTGTCAGAGGCATGCTGGGTAAAGAGTAGAAATAGGTTGATCGCCTTATAGAAAAATTCCAGGCAGAAAATCCAAACAAGCCTGGGGGGAGGATATAGCCTTAAATCCAATATTTGTACTCAAATTGTTTTTGCTCCACACAGCTTGCTTTTGGAAAGTGAGTGGAGCCAAATGTCAACTTCTAAAGTTGCCAGTGAGGAAAGAGGAAGGAGCACATTCCACACATACTTTTGGCTAGAGAGAGATCTCAGATTACTGCAGCAGGCTTGGGAGGGGTGCATCTCATAGAGGAATGTGATCTATGACACAGACTGACAGGAGGGAAGGAAGAAGGGTAAAGTTCAGCTATAATTTAAAAAAGCTAAGATCTGACTGCGAAAAGATCTTGCCAAAAACACATGCTGCTAATAAATGATTAATTTCCTTTTGAAGTTTGGTCCGAGGCTCATGAATCAATTAGAGAATTTTTTTTTTGGAAACCTGACACTAGGATTGTATTTTCACAAAATTGGAAAAGTGAAGAGATCCCTACAGAGGAGAATGTGATGAGGAAAATATTAGAATGTGCAGAAATGAACAGATTGACACTGGCTATCAAAGAGAAAGAACAAACCAACTATTATACAATTTGGGAATCTTTTTACCAGTGGCTAGAGAATAGACCGAAGAATTAATAGTAAAAGAAGTTATCTAAAGTATAGAAAATGTATTAATAGTCAATATAACTAATAGAGTTAAATAAATTACAATGGAATTGTTATAATATTAGATCCTTAAGGAATTGGAAATTAAGCTAAGATTAGATTAAATTGTGAATAAGATTGTATATTTGAATGCTGGCACAAAATATGTATACCCAGACGACATACTGGTTAATGGAAAATGGATTGTTTATATAAAAATAAAATTAAAAAAAAGAATTTTATAAAACCGTGACCCATCAAAACCGCGCTCGACTAAACCGCGCCCGATTAAACCACGTCACTGACATCATCAACAGGGCGACAACAGCCAGCGCGGAGAAAGAAGGGTGTTTTAAATAGTGCTTTGAAAGCAAGCCGATTCAACTTAAGGTAAGGGTTAGCTTTAGGGTTAGCTTTAGGGTTAGGTTAAGGGTTAGGGTTAGGTTTAGGGTTAGGTTAAGGGTTAGGTTTAGGGTTAGGTTTAGGGTTAGGTTTAGGGGGGTTAGGTTTAGGGGTTAATTTTAGGTTTAGGGTTTACAGCGTGCTTCTGTCTCCGCGCTGTTGTTGCCCTGTTGATGACGTCAGCAACGCGGTTTAGTCGGGCGCGGTTTAGTCGAGCGCGGTTTTGTGGTGGAACCTTATAAAACACATCAAGAAATTGCAGCTTCCTGCAATAACACCAGCGGAACTGCAAAGAACTGCACTACTTGGTCGTACATCTTAAGAAGGCACTTGGTTGATACCTAGGACACTGGCAGAAACCACTATCAACCATTAGCACCATTTACGGTATTTATGATGATTTTTTGAATGTTCAGTTGACTGAGTTTCGTGTTTAATGAATAAAGTATATAATAATAACAATAACAACAGCAATAATGATATCGTTTACTCCTAGCCCATTGCTTCATTCTCCCTTCAGTGCTTTGCCCAAAGCATCTCATTGTAATGAAAGCCGCTTTTACTTTTTACACTTTGGTTTTGAAAATGATTTTTCCCCTCGTTATTCAAAAGTCTTATATTGAACCTTCGTGGGATTTAATATAGCTAAGATTCATTCTGTTGCTTTTACTTCATTAGTTGTGCTTGCTTGCCCTCAGCATTTCTGCTGGCTTAAATGTGTTGAGCATTAAGCCTTTGAACTGAATTGTGGTTGCATTTTTTTAAAAAATAAATGGATAGCCCAGAAAAACTCATTGACAAATTTTGCTTCATGTGGGTTTTCAAAAGTGAAGCATGCTCATTCCCTCGTAGCCATGTATTTCCGTAAATTGAAGAAGGGCTGGCTGCTGGTTCATCTTTTATTAAATCTTGGCAACAAGTGAGAGATTGTGAGAATGCAAATAATGTTGATTTTGAGTTTATATACCACATTACAATGGGATGTGATCTTGGTAAGTTGTATGAACCCAGCCCACTGGGATAAAATGAATGGAACAAAGTTTAAAAACAAAACTGAAAGTTTGGCATGGAATGTGACCTCAGATTCTGTGAAGGTTGGACTCACAAATTGCTGACAAGTGAAAAAGAGAAGAAGGGACAAAGAAAGAGAATTTGGCTCCCAGGCCGTGATACTGTTTAGTCTGCTATTTTTTAAAGCTAAACTAAACATTTTCTGTTCTTTGATTTAACATTTTCATACGAAGAAATTTGCAGATGGATGGTTTTGTGACTGCAAGCCCAGAAAAGGAAGTTTTAATCATGTGTGCCAAAGATATCCACTGTGACCTTGAAGTTTGAAAAATATTTGTTTAATTTCTTTAAAGAAGAAGAGGGCAGCTCTGTGCAAACGGCAACATTTGGCATATAGAAAATCATGTGTGTATCTTGGTGGGGGTGGGGAGAAGAGGAGGGAGGGAGGGAGGGAGGGAGAAAGCAGCCAAAGTGAAAGAAAAAGTAGGGGCAGATAATAGCTGCTCCGCACATACCCCTCTAATGGGCAAAGACAGAAATGGTGGTCTATTCCGTCTATTTACTAAGGATTATTTACGGAAACTTTCTCTCTTGCCCTCTTTATACTGCATCTAACAGAAAAAGGAGAATGAGTTGTGTTGAAAGAAATCTGGGTTCAGTTCCAAGTGGGGAGAAAGACAATGGATTTTGAAATATGGTTTAATGGTGGACAGGACCACATGGTTTGAGGTCCTGGGCAATTGAGCACATGGGAGGGAGGGAGACAGACAGACAGACAGACAGACAGACACCGGCCCTCTCTTGGGCTTTGAACTTATTTCCTATTCCTGTGAAAGAAATGTATTCTGATTGGTTGTCAGACTCACATGGGGCCATGTAGGGGTAACTTTGTAGGAGAACCCCCTCCCCAGATAGAAAAAGAAACCATGAGACAGGAAAAAATCCAAACACAATACAAATAATTAAATCACAAGTTTAAATCTTTTTAAAACTAAAACACAAGTCATTGCCAGAGCTCACACCTCAGGCAAGCTCAAGTGTAAACACTTGAGATAAGTCTAACTACAAAGAAATCAATTAACTCTAGAATGAAGCAAAGGAGCAAACACAGTAGCTGTTGCTTGTTAAGCCAATTAACAGAACAAATAGACACAGAAACTAGCCAGATTTCTGAAGCTGCTTCTTTTCAGGAACAGAGATTAACTTTTTCCTTCCAAACAAAGCTGAATGGGGAAAATTATTCCATCACCAAACACAGAATTAAACTTCACAAAATATCAGTTTTAGACCAAAAGTCAGAAAGGGTATGTAAACTCACGTTTGAATGTCAAGCTTTTTAGCTAGCCAAGAAGCCTTGCTGAATGTCACCCATCTTGGTTCCTTGTCATGAAAAGCTTCTTTCAGGCAGCTCTGCTTTGTTATTCAATTACTTCTTCAAAGTGATCATTACATCCCAGCTGGAAGAACTCCAACAGGGGAGTAGCAATAGCAGTTAAGACTTATATACCGCTTCATAGGGCTTTCAGCCCTCTCTAAGCGGTTTACAGAGTTGGCATATTGCCCCCACAGTCTGGGTCCTCATTTTACCCACCTCGGAAGGATGGAAGACTGAGTCAACCCTGAGCCGGTGAGATTTGAACCGTCGAACTGCAGATAACAGTCAGCTGAAGTGGCTGCAGTACAGCACTCTAACCACTGCGCCACCTCGGCTCTAGGGAGTATTTCCTCCCAACAGCAATGTAAAATGCTTAAAACAGCCTTTCCCCTTTAAGAAAGTATCAACAAAGGATTTTTTTTTTAAAAAAAAAAGCACACATCCGGAATCAGTAAGTCTAGGTGTACTGCCAAGAATGTAATAAGGGTTAATGGAGGGGCAGTTTCTGTAAGCAGGGCAATAAAGATTAGGCTAGAAACAACACCAGAACTCCCAACTGCTTAGGAAAATTAACTACAGTTCTAGTGAATAGGCTAGAACCGGTTGAATCCTCTGAATTAGAATCAGTTTCAACCAGAAATGTTAGTATCATTATCCTTCCATTTGAAAGAAATAAATTGATTCTGACTAAAGGGTAGCAGTTTCAGTTACGCTGCAGAAAGGAGAAGAAAATGAGGAACCAAAGTGCTTATCATTGGAATTATTCACAGCCATATAGAGCATTTAAATAGACTTGCAATATTGCATTACAGTCAGCCTGTCTTCAGAGATGATTGTTGGCTTTCAAATTCAATGGGCCTTTTGAAATTTAGCTTGTATGAGTGCTTGTTGCCAGCCTGCCTCTGTGGGAATATGTATATGTGGGTAAGCTTGTCGTGTATACGAACACAAATAGTAGACATTGTTGGACAGTAAACAAGTGAGGAAAAAGACACTGGAAACATGGAGGCTGCTTGGAAAGATGCTTTAATGGTGGACAGGACCACATAGCTTGAGTTCCTTCCAGATGTTGGGTGAAAAAGAAAAGAGATGCCGAGATGCTGAGAGTAGCCTGGTTTTATACCCTCTGTTGGGCCCCACCCCAGAACTTCCGGTTCCTGTATAAGAAATGCATTCTGATTGGTGGAGACTCACAGGGGCAACTCTATAGGCTGTGCTGAGACCCAAGCCTTTTTGTCCTGCTCGCTGATGCAATCCTCCCAGGTGCCATGTGAGATGAGTAGAAGGTTAATGCTACCTTTGTTATGTAGAATGGACCGACCCAGGCCTCTTAATGGACCATTGACAATGGTGGGGGCTATTAAGAATGAGTCTTAAAATATGTTTCTCCATTTCTTATATAATATTCTGTGTTTCTCAGTAATTCCCAGAATATTTCATTTTTCTAGGAGAGCGGTGGGTTTTAACTTCCTACAGAACACAAACATTTTCCCCTATTTTCGTACCACAGTGGTTCTGTTGCCTTTAATCCCATTGATGAATACTCTGAGATCCCCCCTTAAGATAATGAGCTTGAGCTGTGAATAAATATGTAGTCATTACAAACTAGGTTGATGGAACTGACAAAGTAAACCTAATTAAGTGAATATATTTAGTTTCTTGTCTTTTATTTTTGTATTTTTTATTTTTTTTATTGCAGAATCTGCAGCTGTATCGCAATTGTGATCAACATTATGCATATTCCTTTGCAAATATTTTAAGTTTTCAGCCTGAGAAAGTTGACATAGCATTGCAATCATTTAAACAAACAAGATACAAGAGGCTTATTGGCTGGAACCTATGGCTTCAGCAAACTTGACCATCCTTTTGAATGCATAAAAATCCCAACTCAATTCAGAAAATGATCCTTGAGTTTCTACAAACAAGATTAAATGCTAGGAACACAATGTTGTGAGCAATTATGAATGACGGTCAGTGCAAAGAACTATGGATCAATTTAAATGAGTCACGATAGTTAGACCTTCTATGATCTTCTCAAATATACAGTGATACCAATTCAGTGATTTGGAAAACAGTCTCTTTAGGAACAATTCAAACCACAATGTATTGTGGCCCCATAGCGGCTGGCTGAGCTGTTGGTGGAATTTGACAGTGATGAACACTATGGGACTGCCCTGGAGGCTGAGGAAGTCAGAGCAGGGACTAGACAGGCCTGTTGGCCACCAGATGGCGTCTGAGTCCTGGAGCAGTGAGGAGGAACAGAGGGAGGCTGTCCCTGATGTGCATATGCATAGGACTGAGAGGAGGAGGGAGCAGCTTTGGAGAAAGGCTCACAGAAGGAAAGAGGAACAGGTAGCTACTGATTGGCCCCTCCTAGAGAGCTTATAGGTGGGGCGACGGGAGAGGAATTTTGCAGGAAACAACAATTTACTAACTCAGGTGTAGCAAAAGTTTGGAGAATTTCGTGAGTTCAAGCCTTTTTTCATAGAGATAATTTTCTGGGCTCCTAGCCAAGGGGTTGCTTATCTCCCTCCTTAATCGTGGCAGACAGCCAAGCCTGCGTCAGTATATATTAGAGGCTTGGGACAGAACACAATGGTGTATTGATATAGGTCATTAATTTTTTCCAGGAAGTGCAGCAAGTACTAAAAAGCAGAGTCTCAAACAAACCGCATGGCTTACCATATGACTCTTTATTTTGGCCGGGAATAACTTCCTGTTCCTTTTCTTGTGTCAGTGACCTTCTCAGCATGGCTGTCTTTCTGTTAGTTCTCCACAACCATTCCAATGTTCTTATTGCAGCATGTTGAGTGCTAAACAAGTGCCAAGTATTGGGACAACAGTTTCATGTCAAATGCTTCCAGTACCAAATTTGACACATTTTGAAGTAGCTGAGTACTGAGATACCACTGTATAAAAATTGTTCTTGCCCCCAAAACTTTATATCTGCCTGGAATCTATCACGTTTTCAAACTTACAGAAGGTCTGGTCTTGCCTGAAATTTTCTACTTATTCCACAAATATTTACACATATTTCAGAAGGGGGGGGGACTTTAAAATTGGTGGGGAATAATGACAAAGCCCTTGAATATATTTATCTGAAATCTCCAGACTACATGTACGCAGAAAGATTAATTACCATAGAAACTTCATCTAATTATGTTTAAAACTGTGACAAGTTAATAGCTTATAATGGCTTGTAGTGATAGTGGAAATCATATGCCAGTCATTTATGGTTGTTCATATTAGGAACCAGAGTCCACTGAAAAACTAGAACAATATATTAACACTGGAGGTGTTCACAAAGAAGAAACTGGACAGCCATCTGTCTGAAACAGTATAGGTCTCCTGTTCGAACAGGGGGTTGGATTAGATGACCTCCAAGGTCCCTTCCAACTCTGCTATTCTGTTACATTCAGATACAATGATAGAAAAGGAAGTCTGAACAGAAAGCAATAACAGATGAAACAGCATTCTGTCATTGCTCATTGCTGCTAATATTCTGGAAATCCATCCCATTAAATGCCCTGCTTCATAGCAAGATAATGACCTTCATTTTCAAATTAGCCAGAATTGCTCTTCCTGCCATAAGAATTTTCAGATTGTGCAGTTTCTGATATTTGTCAGATGGTTTGAAACACTTTCAAACTTGATGAGCTCCCATCTAACTGATAGGAATCCAACAGCTTTCACTGTTCATAGAAAAACAGGATATTTGCTTCCCTCTTGATTGTTTCTGTCATATGTACAATGTATTTCTGACAAACGGAGAAAGCAGCTCAACACAGGCAGAAGTGTCACACTGCTCCACGCCAATATCTATTAAAGACCAGGCAGTCAAGGAGATCATCTCCTGCTAGACCGAATATTCTTCAGGTATTAGACAATGCCAAGGAGTGGGCATCATTTTTGGAAAAGAGGTATGTGCCTGATCCCTATTTATTGGATTATCCGGTTATAGTAGATCAGTATATCAAAAATCTGGAAACCTTTTTGTCTTCATGTCCACCATCCAAGAGATATAGCCTTAAATCAAATATTGTTTGACTTTTTGAGTATCTTGGGGTGTGTGTGTTGGTGGTGGAAAGGAACTATTTTCCCAGTAGTAGTCATTTTGTGTATCCTTTTGTGTATTGTGATCTTGTAAATTGACTTACAACCACAGTTGAGCCCAATATTTATGTTGCTACGTGAGAAATTTGTTAAGTGAGATTTGCCCCATTTTACGACCTTTCTTGCTGCTGTCGTTAAGTGAATTGCTGCAGTGGTTAAGTTAGTAACATGGTTGTTAAGTGAATGTGATTTCCTCATTGACCTTGCTTGTCAGAAGGTCGTAAAAGGGGATCGCACGCAACCAAGACACTGCAACCCTTGTAAATATGAAGCAATTGCCAAACATCTGGATTTTGATCAAGGGGATGCTGCAATGGTTGTAAGTGTGAAAAATGATCATAAGTCACTTTTTTCAGTGATGCTGTAACTTTGAAGGGTCACTAAACAAACTGTTGTAAGTCAAGGACTACCTGTACTTCTTTTTTCCCATCATCTGTTGACATTTTTTAACAATCTAGTTTTACAATATTTAATTAATTTCCTGATTCTAGCAATTGGCCTCAATCCAGCCCCTTCAGATTTATGTTCATTGTAATCTGTAAATCATATGAGTCGTCATAAATTTCTATGATGAAATGTAAAAAGTGGACCATTGCCAGTTCTATATTATTGCTAGCACATGTTCTTGAAAATAACAATTTGTTGAATTGAATTGAATTTGGATTTACTTTATTTGTATGCCGCCCTTTTCCCTGAAAGGGACTCAGGGCGGCTCACAATTCAAGGGAGGGGGAAACAAACAAAGTTACAAAATATAAAAACCATACACAGTTAAAAAACACAACAATCATACCATTCGAAGTGGGGCTGCAAGTCTTTAGCCCCAGGCCTGTCGGAACAGCCAGGTTTTAAGGGCTATGTGGAAGGCCTGGAGGGAAAAAAATGTTGCACTTGGGAAAGAAATAGTCTTTTTGAGGCTGGAAGATGCAATTTTATATATACAGGGCAGAGGTGGGTTTCAGCCGCTACGGTCTGCTACACACATACCGGTGGCGGAAATCCAGTGTCCGTTTGCATACCAGGGCCTCCAGAGGCCCCGCACCAGAATGGTCCCTCCCCTGGCCTGCCCCTCCGTACTCGCTCCCCCCACCCGTTTGCCACTTGCTCTCGCTGTCCCCCTGCCTGTCCGCACCATGCTTGCCCCGCCTACCCACTTCCTTTGCCGGAGCAAAGGACTCAGCTGTTGGAAGAAGCCCACCCTTCCTTCTCTTTGACAGCTGCCTCGTTTCCAATTGAAGGGAGAAATCCATGTGTTAGAGAGGGAGGAAAGGCAATCCCTAGCAGAAGCTTGGCCTTCTCTTCCCTTTAATGCATGGATTTCCCCTCCCCCCCATTAGAAACGAGGCAGATATCAAAGAGAAGGAAGCATGTGCGGGCTTCTTCCAACAGCTGAGGAAGGAACAGGAGTGAAGGATTTGGCTGTTGGAAGAAGACCACACTTCCTTCTCTTTGAGAGCTGTCAGTGGCAGACATGAGGGAAATGGTTTGTGTCTGTGTGTGTGTCTGTGTGTGTGTGTAAGAGAGAGAGAGAGAGAGAGAGAGAGAGAGAGAGAGAGAGAGAGAGAGAGAGAGAGAGAAGCAAATAAAACAAAGCAAAGATTTGACTGAGAATAAATCTTGCCTAATGAAGCGATTAATAAATCACTGGTTTTTGCATTAAAACATTGGCTCGATTATTATGAATCAATTACGGCATCGTTAGGAAACTTGACACGACAGGTGCTTCAGAGACTCAGTGGGCAGCTCAGAGGAAACAATGGCCACAATGACTTCACTCGCTGCAAAGAGGAATTGGCACCATGTTGTTCTTTTAAAGAGGTTAACAGAAAACTTTTTTCCATTTCTTCCCCACTTCCTTTCCCGCATACATGCCCATGCGCACAAAACCCATCCAGCCACCAAAGAAAGGCAGCATCACCTCTGCTTCACCTGCTCACCCCGCCACCCTCTCGGCTTCATAGCGGAGTGCCATTTCCCGTGACGGCAATAAATACAGTCCCAGCATGAGCTCCATGCAAGCGCTAAACGAAACAGCAGATCAATTAAGAAATAAACACTCTATTGAAAAAACCAAGACAATCCCATGGGATGGCCTAACAGGTGCGAATAGGCTTCCTCATATTTCTTGCCAGACCTTTCTCTTTCTCGCTCTTTCTCCTCCTCCTCCTCTCTACCACCACCACCCTCATCCGCCCGTTTAAGGTAGCTTGAGATGTGCGTCAAGCTGGCAACCCGAATCGGAGGTTCGCAGAATTGAGAGTCACGGGGGTGGCCAAAGGTTGAGAAACGTTCAACCAAAACAATATTCTTCCCTTTGCCAGGCCCTGCTATGGCTAGTGCAATTTCAGCATTAGCTGATTATATTATGTAGGAATCTATAATCTGAGGGAATTTTCTCTGTGAATGCCATATGCTGGTGGACAGTGTCCCCAGTGACATTAGGAGTTTATTTTTCAATATAACATTTAGCAACTATTTATTTGAATGTATAAGCTACCTAACTCGATTGGACTCTTCCTCTTTTTCATAGATGCACTAATCCAAAGTTTGCTTAAACACCATTTGGCAAAGCCACAATTGGTTAGATTTCCACTACACTCTTAATTCCTAAAACATAAGTTTTATTTTAACGGTTTATTTTAAATGGATAGTGAGGCTTCTTTGCCAGCCTCCCAACTGGCAAAACAGAAATTTTCACCAACTGGAAGGTATGTGTGGGGGGGGGGGGAGAAAGAAAAGAACTAAGGGAGAGAGAGAAAAAGAGAGAGAGACAAAGATAGAAAGAGAGAAGAAAGAAAAAGAGAAAGAAGGAAAGAAAAAGAAGGAAAGAAAAAAAGAAAGTTCAAGAGAGAGACACAAGAAAGAAAGAAGGAAGGAAGGAAGAGGAAGAGAAAGGAAGGAAAGAGAGAAAGAAAAAGAGAGGGAGAGAGAGACACAAGAAAGGAAGGGAAAAAAAGGAAGAAAGGTGAAAAAGAAAGAGAACTTATGATCACAATTGAGCCCAAAATTTTGGTTGCTAAGCAAGAGCATTATTACATGAGTTACAAGTTGGCTACACCCATCCGGTCACATGACCACCAAGCCACGCCCACAGAATAGGTAGTAAAAAAAAATTGAAACCCACCACTGATACAGGTAGTCCCTAATTTACAACCATAACTGAGCTCAAACTTTCTGTTGCCAAGTGAAACATTTGTTAAGTGAATTTTGTTCCATTTTACGATCTTTCTTGCCACACTTGTTATGTGACTCACTGCAGTTGTCAAGTTAGTAGCACAGTTGTTAAGTGAACCTGACTTCAACATTGACTTTGCTTGTGAGAAGGTTGCAAGAGGTGATCACATGACTCTGGGGCTTTGCAACTATCATAAATATGAATCAGCTGCCAAGTGTCTGAATTTTGATCATGTGATCATGGGAGGCTGTAATGTTCTTAAGTGTGAAAAATGGTGATAAGTACTATGTGTATATAGATAGTCATGTGAAAATTAAACAGTTAGTATGTTCTCCTCCCCCCCCCCCACCACCAATCCATTTTTCTTCTTTCTAATTGTTCATATCCTGATTTGCCTGTTCAATGTCTGGATGGGCTCTATATATAAAAGCTGACATACAATACAATACAATAGCAGAGTTGGAAGGGACCTTGGAGGTCTTCTAGTCCAACCCCCTGCCTAAGCAGGAAACCCTATACCATTTCAGACAAATGGCTATCCAACATCTTCTTAAAGACTTCCAGTGTTGGGGCATTCACAACTTCTGGAGGCAACTTCTGTTCCACTGATTAATTGTGTTTATGTTTATGTTTATGTTTATTGGAATTTGTAGGCCGCCCTTTTCCCTGAGGGGACTCAGGGCGGCTCACATAAACTAGGAAGGGGGGGAATACAGACAACAAAATAGAGACAAATACTAAAATGGTAAGCAACATACATTCATCATTCGGGAGGGGTCACTATCCTTATCCCCAGGCCTGGCGGGCGAGCCAGTTCTTCAAGGCTGTGCGGAAGGCTTGGACGGTGGAGAGGGTACGGATCTCTACAGGGAGCTCGTTCCAAAGGGCCGGGGCTACTGCTGAGAAGGCCCTCCTCCTTGTAGTTGCCAGCCGACACTGGCTGGCCGATGGGATACGGAGGAGGCCTAACCTATGAGATCTTATTGGTCGCAGGGATGTAATTGGCAGAAGGCGGTCTCTCAAGTATCCAGATCCACTGCCATGAAGGGCTTTATGGGTGATTAGTAGCACCTTGAAGCGCATCCGGAGATCGACAGGTAGCCAGCGCAGCTCGCGGAGGATAGGTGTTATGCGGGTGAATCGAGGAGCACCCGCAATCACTCGCGCGGCTGCGTTCTGCACTAGCTGAAGTCGCCGGATGCTCTTCAAGGGCAGCCCCATGTAGAGCACATTGCAGTATTCCAGCCTAGAGATCACTAGGGCCCGAGTGACTGTTGTGAGAGCCTCCCGATTCAGGAAGGGTCGCAACTGGCGCACCAGGCGAACCTGGGCGAATGCCCCCCTGGTCACAGCCGTTAGGTGGTAGTCAAATGACAGCTGCGGATCCAGGAGGACTCCCAAGTTGCGAACCCTCTCTGAGGGGTATAGAATTTGACCCCCCAGCCTGAGTGATGGTATATTAGTCAAATCTTTGGGAGGAAAACACAACAGCCACTCGGTCTTTTCCGGGTTGAGCACAAGCTTGTTAACCCTCATCCAGTCCATAACGGCTTCGAGACCCCGGCTCACCACATCCACCGCTTCATTGAGTTGGCACGGGGCGGACAGATACAATTGAGTATCGTCCGCATATTGATGGTATCTGATCCCGTGCCTGCGGATGATCTCTCCCAGCGGTTTCATGTAGATGTTAAATAGTAGGGGGGATAAGACCGACCCCTGAGGCACCCCATAATTTAGGGGCCTAGGGGACGATCTCTGCCCCCCCACTAACACCGACTGCGACCTGTCCGAGAGGTAGGAGGAGAACCACCGTAACACAGTGCCTCCCACTCCCACCTCCCGCAGTCGTCGCAGAAGGATACCATGGTCGACGGTATCGAAAGCCGCTGAGTTGTTCTAACAGTTGTTCTAACTGTCAGGAAATTTCTCCTCAGTTCTAAGTTGTTTCTCTCCTTGATTAATTTCCACCCATTGCTTCTTGTTCTACCCTCAGGTGCCTTGGAGAATAGTTTGACTCCCTCTTCTTTGTGGCAACCCCTGAGATATTGGAACACTGCTATCATGTCTCCCCTAGTCCTTCTTTCTATTAAACTAGACATACCCAGTTCCTGCAACCGTTCTTCATATGTTTCAGTCTCCAGTCCCCTAATCATCTTTATTGCTCTTCTCTGCACTCTTTCTAGAGTCTCCACATCTTTTCATGTTGCACCCTTTCCTTCACATTTAGAACTGAGTATGGTTTTCACTTCAAAATGTTCTAAACTAATTCTGCTCCATTTGTGGCTTTCCACAAGCTATGCTCTTTGGAAACCTATGCCTCATTCCCATACTAGGTCTGAATGGCCATGTAGATTGTTGATGTATTGGATGAACTTCAGAAAATCAGGTATTAATTTCTTCATTTTATTCAAACATGCAAAACTAAATCCATTTGGGAAGCCTGTGCAGTTGGCAACAAAGGTCATATTAAGCTGTGTATTGGTGCACATTGGCACCAAATTGCTGGCTAATTGCTTGAGGATAAAGGAGGTTTTTTTCAATAGAGGTTCCCTTGTGTTGTAAGTGAGCATAAGTGGTAGATGTCCCAGAGTAATGGAGTCATCCTTAACTTTTCATTTCAACCCTCAACTTTATTTATTCTTCCCCACTTTTTCCTCCCTATCCAGTTGGTTCCTTTGGGAATGACAGACTGCTGTGGTCTGGTTTGATCAGTTGAAAAGACACTTAACTGCCTTGAGTTAAAAATGAGATGGCGCTCTCTCTGCTTCTTCTACTAGAACAGCGGAACTAGCATTTTTTCCCCCATTCAATTCAGTGATGGGACAGTTCTTTCCATTCATGATTTATAGGATTTTCTAACATCTCCGTCATCATCAAGGTGATTTAAACCTCTCCTCATTAGTGTTGCATCAGTACAACAATGGTTGAATGATGATAGAAGACTCCATAGATCACTGGGGAGAAAATGGTCCCAGTCACAGCCCGGGCTACTGTGTTGATCTCTTTTTTCCAGCCTCCCAACATCTGCTCCTTGCCTCATTTGCCACAACATTAGGACTGTGCCGATCTCGTTAAGATTGTGAAATAGTATTGTGGCTTGTCGTTTTTAATTTGGGGATTGGTTTGGTTTGTTTGAAAACCGCCGTGCGGTTTTATTTTTGCTGCTGACAATGAAATGTATAGAAACTCTCGCTGACTTAGCCTCAGAAATTAATTCATGCAGTATTTAGAATTAATAGTAGGGCATTTCCAAAGGCTTGAAAAGCAATTGAAGCAGACAAACAACCTAGTCTTCACTTTGCATCATTATCATTATCATTCTCCTCTGTTTCCCTGGGTTTTTGATTTTTGTTTTTCACTTATGTGAGCTAAAAGCAACCTATGTTTGCATTTGTATTTACATGATTTTTATTACAAAAAATATTTTCCATTTTTGACATTACTAAAGCTTTTGGGGTTCTTTGGCTTTTGTTTCCTTTTTGCTATGAATTATTATTATTATCATCATCATTATCTTTAATGTCCTATTCACTTGTTTACTAGATGAGATGCTTGCATTATGCATTCTTAATAGTACAAGGTGTTTTCTGGTGAATGCAGGTTCATAGCTGCCAGATAAAATATTCAGAGCTAGTTTCTACCCTCAGGGACTAGTGCTTAAAAAATTTGAATCCGGGGGAGGATTAAAACAGTTTATGAGAAGGGCTGTTTTAGTGTATGTTAATTCTCATTTAGAGGATGAATCTAGTGAGAATGCAACTGCTGGACTATTTTTCACTGGTGGTAGAAATAATTATGAAGACTCAATGTAAGAAATATCAGATAGATAGAAAGGCAGTGAACTGAATAGAGGCCATTCAGAGTTTCAACAAAAGCAAAAGACATTTCCCTCAAAAACTGAGCCCCTTCAAAATGACAGTATGACTATTTCTTGCAATTTCCCATCGAAGGGACTGCTTAGAATTAAGGATGGAATATATAGAGCACTATGGTTTTGTATCAGGACATCGCATTAATATGAACAAGATGCAAATTACCTCTTGGACTTTATCTGAAGAAGAAAAATAATATCTCCAGCAAGCATCAGGGATTAATATCACTGTTAAACTATTTAAGTACATGGAAAGATATTTAGCAAAAAGTAATTAAGAAATAATTACAGCCTTGGAAAAACAAAAAGACAGATACAATTTAAGATGAAGAAAGTTAAATTTGTGCTGGTTGGAAAGAATAGTAGAATAAATATATTTTACAAAGAATCATTTTTCTGTTTCAAAAAAAATGAAGACAATGTATTGAACTAGTGGGATGACAATTGGAATGTCTTCTTATTTTGTTGTACAAGATTGATATGATCAAGGAACAATTTATTCTTGCAAGCAGCTGTAATTTGTTGAATTGACTCACTACTTACCAAGCTCTAAGAAAAGTTATTCACAACTTGACTACTAAATACATTTACCATCCATGTTTTCTCCATTTCATTCATTATAGCACAGCAGTGGCCTCCAGACCCATGGCAACTGCTGGGAAAAAAATGTTTCAACAACAATAAAGACACATTTGTTCATTCAGCATAGTAAGGGCAAAGGGGGGAAAGATACACTATATTGCCAAAAGTATTCGCTCACCCATCCAAATAATCAGAATCAGGTGTTCCAATCACTTCTATGGCCACAGGTGTATAAAATCAAGTACCTAGGCATGCAAACTGTTTTTACAAACATTTGTGAAGGAATGGGTTGGGAGCTCAGTGAATTCCAGCATGAAACTGTGATAGGATGCCACCTGTGCAACAAATCCAGTCGTGAAATTTCCTCGCTCCTTAATATTCCACAATCAACTGTCAGCTGTATTATAAGAACGTGGAAGTGTTTGGAAACGACAGCAACTCAGCCACAAAGTGGTAGGCCACGTAAACTCCTCCAACATCACAAATGCGCTTCTGGAAGAATGGTCAAAAATCCCCATAAACACACTCCTGAACCTTGTGGACAGCCTTCCCAGAGGAGTTGAAGCTGTTATAACTGCAAAGGGTGGACCGACGTCATATTGAACCCTATGGATTAGGAATGGGATGTCACTTACAGTAAGTTCATATGCGAGTAAAGGCAGGTGAGCGAATACTTTTGGCAATATAGTGTACATTACAACTGAAAGGACTGTGATAGATTTTTTTTTTTAAAAATGCGCTAACATAAATTAGGAAAATATCAAATAATTCAATCCTAGATTAAATGTTTACATGTTTTCTGATTTTAAAACCAGCCAATATAAGTATAATGTAAAATATAATCAAGATCTAACTATTGAATTACTCAAGAAGTTAACTCAACCCAATACATTTCTTATTGTGCCAATATGTGTATATAATTTAATTTTCCTCCAATATGTTTCCTTTCTTCCAATAGGGGTTATGTTCACAGTGCATATTGTACATGCTTATTGAAAAACTCTCAGTTTCTAGATTTACTAAGCCATTAATTAACAAGATGAACTGTGTTCACCTAAGAGATTAAGCCATGAAAAAACAAACCAAGTTTGATTTTAACTAACAAAACTTTTCCTGTTGTGAAAATGCAATGCGTAGGTTTTTAGTTAAAGGTATCCTGTAAAACCAAATATTATGAGCCTTTTAAAAGTGGATATTATTAGCAAGGTCTCATGCCAGAAACAGCCAATTTTAAAGATCATTAAATCTATTGTTTTATGAAGAAAATGGATATACAAAGCACAGCAAAAATCCAAAGTCAAAATATTCTGAGGAACACATCCAGCTTTTGAAGTTTTTAAAAAAAGTTTGATATAATAGTTTATTACAGGGAGAAGATGATAGGGCAAAAAAGGGATATATCTAATTAAAAGTTTGATAAAGGTATTTGGCCACCTGATAGGCAAGTATGGGGTTAGTATTCCCTCAAAAAGTAATAAGCATAAAATTTATCGGTGTGACTCCCAAACTAGAAATGATGGAGGAGATCAGAACATGTCTTGGGGCTTCATAAAAAGGACATTGTATGAGGACATGAACAAGAGTTTCAGTCTCTGGATCTACAAGGGCAAAGTTTCTGCAAATAGAGTCCCATGAAATCTTCCCAGCATTGGAGCTGATGGATCAAAGCAAGTTCTGGACGAGGCCCATCTATCACATAGAATTAGATTTTATAGATATCCACAGTAGAGGGTATAGAAAAAGATATAAATCAGGAACACCCTTTGTTTAGGACCAGCCTGTGGAAATCCAAAGATAGTATATGCTTTTCAAAGTGATAAGAACATGGCAATATAATACCAGTGGTGGGATTCAATTTTTTTTACTACCGGTTCTGTAGGTGTGGCTTGCTTGGTGGTCGTGGCTTGGTGGTCATGACTGTGGTCATGGCTTATTGGTCATGTGACTGGGTGGGCGTGGCTTATTGGTCATGTGACTGGGTGGCATGACTTAGTGACCATGTGACTGGGTGGGCATGGCCAAATTGATGTCACTGAGTTCTTTGTCCTAATGAATGACCTACAAAAAGAAGATATACAAAAAAGTAGTCTATTATTTCGTGCACTTACTACTTAAATAAGAATAAAATAAGTACAAAAACAATAAAAGAGGTAGACAGGTACTTATATAAGAACGATGAAAGTGTTGTGTATCTTCAATGTCACTGACTTCCTTGCCCTAATGAATGACCTGCAAAAAGAAGATATACAAAAAGGATGTTTTTAATGTCATGCACTTACTACTTACATAAGAATAAAATAGAGCTACACAAATACTTAGTTGTCTTTAACTTTAAGATGTTTCCCCATCGTTCTTTCATTTGCGCCCTCCTCATTTGCACTTTTCTTCAACTTGACTCTCAGATCATTGGCGGTGTGATTGTGTGTTCTTAACCATTGTGTGATGGTGTGCTCTTTTGACGGAAGGAATAGGGTCCCTTTTTTTTTACAGGTAGGCTAATTATACTAACGGTCATTAGGTTGCTTATGTTGGCAATGGTTAAGCCACTTCTTTGTTCTGAACATATGAAGTTCATTTTTGAAAAGCCTTTTTCCCCCTCTGCTGAACTTACAGCAATTGTTCTGACAATATCTTTAGCTTTTTTAATACGTTCAGGAACTGCAGAGTTCTTTGAATTTTTAAAAACATTTTCTACGAAATTAGTCTCCATAATCGTTCATATTATTTTCATAATTAAAAATGTCACCAAATTCAAGCAATTGTCCTTCAGCTGCTGTCCATGGAACTACTACTTCTGCAATATTCCAGTAATCTGGCTCCCAAAAATGGAGAAATCATAATTTTTTCGAGTTCTTGCAATTGGCTACCTGTTTTTAAATGTTCACAATCCCTTAGTAGGGAGCAGCAAGCAAGACCACAGCCACGTGGCTGCAGCGCCGGTGGCTTCACAACCTATGCAATCCCAGGATGGTGGGATAGGCTAGCGAGTGCTTACCTGTAGGAAGGAGGAAGCAGCTCCATTGGAATGCAGGCACCGTGGAAGGCAAAGTCAGCTTAGGCAGGCAAGCCACAGAGCAGACACTGCATACGTAAGTGAATCCTGTTGGGGAAGTCAGGTCACGTGAGGAGTGACTGATGACATGAGGCGAGTCTTTGCTGTTGCAAAGCAAAGACATATATAGGGCTGGGATGGATGGGGTGAGCAACGAGCACGTGGGTGGGTCAAGCGAGTGTTGAGTGGGTGGGGAGGGTGAGCGAGCCTTGAGCAAACAGGTGGGTCAAATGAGTGTTGAGTGAGCATGCGGGGTGAGTGAGCGGCGACCGGGCAACCAATTCAGGGGCATGGTCAGCCGGTGGTGGGTGAAGGGAGTAGGAGAGATAGTCCAATCCTCCTCCTGTAGAGGGCACTTTTTAGAGGCTTTTAAAAAAAAAGTTAAGCAGAGTCATCCACAGTGACTCTGGCAGCAACTAGCTCAGCCTGACCTCAGCTCTTGCCTTTTTCCTTTTACATTTTTTTTCTTGTAATGATGGCAGGCAAGGGCAGAGTTGAAATCCTCTCTGAAACAGTTGGAAAAGGTACATGTAGGTCAGAGGGAGGGGGAGGAATTCAAACTTCATCCTCAAGTGTAGATCCCTCCCCAAGTGCAGTTTGATTGCAGGCAGAGCCACATTGCCTTTTCAAACACACACACACACACACACACACACACAGCTGGATAAAACTATATAAGCCCAGCTTCACTGATTACAAATTTCCAATACCAGTTTGCGCAAACTGGTGCAAACCAGTCGAATACCACCTCTGGGTAATATCTAGTAATACCCAATATTGTTGAATCTCTTAGTTCTCCAAGTTGATTAAATATATACTTCCTGAATTCCCCTGGCTCAATCTAATCCTGCGGCAGTTTCTCCTATTCTACATTTGTGGACAACTACATAAGGTTGCTTAGCGCTGAAGCAACCCCTGATTTTCCCTCTTTCAACCACTGCATTTTTTTTTCAAAGAAAAATAATCTAAAAGTTTTTATAGATTATTCTTCTAGAAGGTGGATTGATGCCTGAGGGTGTTTTGGAATTAGAAAAAGCAAAAGGGCAAACCGAGTTATTTTGCACTGCTACAGTCACTCATGGACTGTTAAAAAAAACAACCATCAAGATTATTAATTTTGTAGTCTTTAAGTCCCCATTCTGCTGCTATGCTAATATACACTCAGCAACTGCCATCTAAAAATCCACAAGGCTTGTCAGAACAAACCATTCTTTGAGGATCACCTTTATAATTATTAAGAAACTAGTATAAGAAATGAAATTAATATAAAAAAGAGTGTTCAGAATTGTATTGTATTGTATTTGGTTTATTTGTATGCCGCCCTTCTCCAGGAGGGACTCAGGGCGGCGAACAACTCAGGGGGGAGAGGGAACATAAACAACAGTACACATAATTAAAATACACAAAAGTCACACAGCCATACCAGTCGAGAGGGGAGGGGAACTCATCAACCCCAGGCCTGCCGGCACAGCCAGGTTTTGATGGCTTTCCGGAAGGCCTGGAGAGAGGTGAGGGGCAGAATCTCTGCAGGGAGTTCATTCCAAAGGGCCGGAGCTGCTACAGAGAAGGCCCTCCCCCGGGTAGTAGCCAGATGGCATTGGCTGGTGGACGGAACCAGGAGGAGGCCGACCCTGTGAGATCTGACGGGTTTTTGGGAGGTAATTGGCAGCAGGCAGTCTCTCAAGTACCCAGGTCCAATACCATGAAGGGCAAGAGGGAAGAGAACAATGTAAGACAAAAATATGAATATTTTCTCCTTAACTTTAACTGTATAATGCCATATAGTGGTACCTCAGTACTTCTCATTAATTGGTTCTGAGAGGCACAATGGGTACCAAAAACTATGAGTACCAAACATTTTTTCCCGTAAGGAATACTGTAGTGAGTCACAAGGCAGTCTACATGTTCTAGCTTGTGAGTTGAATACCAAACAAATGATCAGTACCAGGAATATCTTCATGTCCAAAATGCATTGAGTACCAAATCTGGTGAGTTTCAAAGCAGTTGAGTACCACTGTATTGTGGTAAGGAAATACTACCATGCTTCCCTGAAACTTTTTGTCAGGACAAGGAGTTGCTTCATGCTTCAATAAAACTCCCTGTCTTATTTATTTTTTTGCCATCAAAAAAGACACCAGGTTTTATCTTTGGGGGCGGGGGATATTATCCACTGACTCATCTCACTTGCATGCCTTGCCCCTGGCCTCCTTTTTGCTGTCAGAGGACTTCAGGAACTTTTTCTGTGGCCGGCAAGGCTTCCCCGAAGGCCTCTGCAGCTCATAACAGAGCTCTGGATCGATCCAGAGCTCTGTTATCAGCTGCAGAGGCCTTCAGGAAAGCCTTGATGGTTGCAGAAAAAAATGGGCAGGTGTCAGGGTGTGTGAGGTCTGGCTGCAACTGTCTGAAGGTAAGTAGTAGGGCAGCTCCACCTCCCTATCCCCACCCTAGTTTAATTTTTACACATGCTCCCTGGAGTGGGCGGAGTCTTGATTAGGGTTTATTTTGGGGGGTTGGGCTGATATTGAGTGCATGTGTAAAAATCAGGCTAGGACTTATTTTCAGGATAGGTCTTATTTTCATGGAAACACTGTACATTATAAAAATGACAGGTTGTTATTAAGACTGATGCAATCAAAATAAGATTTTGATGATGATGATGATGAGGAGGAGGAGGAGGAAGAAGAAGAAGAAGAAGAAGAAGAAGAAGAAGAAGAAGAAGAAGAAGAAGAAGAAGAAGAAGAAGAAGAAGAAGAAGAAGTAGTAGTAGTAGTAGTAGTAGTAGTAGTAGTAGATGATTATCCTTACGGGACATGAGATATAAAAGAAAAAGAAAGAAAGAAAAAGAGAAAGGAAGGAAGGAAGGAATTAGTTTACCTACAGGGATACTGTCTTCACTCCTAATCACTTTATTAGCTGAAAGTGAAGAGTAAGGAGCTCTTATATAAAAATAAAAAATGAAAACATATCAGTCATCATTAAGTATTAAGAAAGCAAACACAGTGTCGACCAATTTGCTTAGAAATTATGAAATTAAGAACTGGTGACAAAGAAGACAAGTTGGTTTTCTTGGACAAGAATAGATAAAGATGGGCAGTGTAGTAAAGTAGAAGTTTTAAAAAGATGGATCCTTGGGAGGAAGGTCATGAAAAACTTAGACAAGGCTTTGAAAGGTAAGGATAATTTTGTGACAACAAAAATGATTTAAAGTATCTTTTCTTTTTGGAAAGTGAAAATATATGGCTGAGAAAGTTGGACATTGAGGAAAAAGCAAGAGAAAGATAGATGACTTTGAATTATGGATCTGGAGATCATTATGAATAGTACCGTTGGACTGCAAAAGAACCAATCACTCAGCCTCAAACCCAATACAAATTGTCTGTTCCCTTGAGATGAAGATCAGCAAGCAAAGGCCCACATACGTTGGGCGTGTGATGCATCCAGTGATGGATTAACAAATGATTTGACTTGGCAAGATTGAGGGAAATAGAAAGGGAAGTTATTACAGGCTTGTCCTTGGACGAGACTTACATTGTTATTATAGAAAGGTTAAGATAGTCCCCAGATAGCAAACTGTCTTGGTGGCCCCTAACTGACTAGTAGTCCAACTACTTTGGAAATTCATTTGTAAATCACATTGATGTGGCTGGAGGCAATCTGTATCCATCTTCTCCAGCTTTATTTTTTTCAAACCAAGATCTATGGTGAAAACAAAACACAATCGTGCTTACATAAGAATTCTTTTTCGCCCGGTTTGAAGTGCAATCTGTTGAACCTCTCAGCCTTAGGCAATAGAACTAACATTCTGAATGCTACTTAGTGCTATTCTGCTTGGCTCAATGTTTACCTTGGGACTCTTTTCAGCATTATACAATTTTAATTAATCCTTTATGATCTGGAGCAAGAGCTGCCAGACAGCACGACAGAACTTCTGCTGTCAGTTTCTGGCCATAGCTGTTTGTAGCTAAACAAGCCTGCCTGTCCCTATGTGCAGAGAGGATGTTCATCTACAAAAGTGCTACGCTGCCTAATTAAAATTATGCAGCAGTATGTGGTTGGCTCCTTTTAAAAAAACAAGGATGCGTTATGAGAGAAGCCAAGTCCTCCGTCCTGCTACTAAGGGAGCAAATTGCTTGCTTATGTGTGTAATAATCCTGCTGACGCCAATGCTGAGAACTGATCTGCAGTTTTGCAGGCAACTATTTCTTTAGGCAGCTTAAAGGGATGGGTGGGTGGGCATATAGATAGAGAAGCTGGCAGATTACAGGATTGTCCAAACCTTTAAATTGTACTTTGCTTTAATGATACTTCAAGCATACCCTTTCAAAGCTTCTTCTAAAGCAAGACAGTCTGATGCTTTCAAAATGCAAAGCAAAACTTTCATAGGAGGCTCCAGAAGTGACACAAACTTTCTTGACAAGCTGATTAATATCGCAGAACTACAAAGAGTTACTGGCAGTCCTCAATTTATGATGACAATTGAGCCCAAATGTATGTTGTTAAGGGAGTTTGCTCCATTCTACAACTTTTCTCTCCACTTTTAAGTGAATCACTGCAGTTCTTAAATTAGTAACATGGTTGTTAAGTGAATCGGGCTTCCCCATTGTCTTTGCTTATTAGAAATTCACAAAAGGGGATTACATGATGCAGGGACACGGCAACTGTCATAAATACAAGCTGATTGCCAAGCATCCAAATGTAAATCATGTGACCATGGGGATGCTGCAATGGCCATAAGCAGTGGGGGGTTTCAACAGAACCTCTTCTGTAGGTGTGGCCTGCTTTGTGGGAGTGGCTTGATGGCCATGTGACCGGGTGGGAGTGGTTTGCCATCCATGTGACTAGGTGGGAGTGGCCAACTTGTAAAATGTGGTGAAACTCACTTAACAACACTCTTGCTTAGCAACCAAAATGTTGGCTCAGAAACTCTGGCATTTGAAGCACGCAAGTCTTAAAGCTGTCAAGTTACAAGACCCTTGCACCCCTAACCCTTTAGAAAAAAAAACCCAGGGGTGCTCAAACTTGACAGCTTTAAGACTTTAAGGTTTAGATAGAACTCTTACAGGCGAGCGGAGCGATTGATGAGCCAGCCAATCAGTGAGCGGCGGGTGGGGCAAGCGTGGTGCAGGCAGGGGAAGGAAGCTGGAACCGGTTCTAAACGGCACAATAGATTTGTGGAACCTCTTCTATAGAAGAGGAAGCCACCTCTTGTCATAAGTGTGAAAAATGATCATCAGTTGCTTTTTTCAGTGCCATTGTGGCATTTAGTGAACAGTCACTAAATGAAATATTGTAAGCCAAGGGCTATCTGTATATGGAATTGTCTCTGTGGTACCAAGTGCTGCACTCAAGAAAGTGATGATCATTTGTATTTACTGAGCCATTTTAAGTTACCAACCTTACTAAGGATAGCTAAATTTATTAACTACATTTATATGCCGCCCAATCCCGAAGGACTCCGGGGGTCTTACAAAAATAAAGAGAAAAAAAAACACATAATGAAACACATAACGAAAGAAACGTTTTAAAACAGCAACACCTCATACATTCATTCTAATCGGGGCTGGACCTCAACAGTGAGGTCAACAGCCCCAGGCCTGCTGGAACAGCCAAGTTTTTACAGCTTTCCTGAAGGCCATGAGAGTGGGTATGGTCCGGATCTCTGGGGGTAGCTGGTTCCAAAGAGTCGGAGCAGCCACAGAGAAGGCTCTCCTCTGAGGGCCCGCCAGCCGACACTGTCTGGCTGACGGCATCTGAAGGAGGCCCAATCTGTGGGATCTCACTGGCCGCAGGGAGGTATGTGGCAGCAGGCAGTCTCAAAGGTACTCTGTGTTCCAGTGTTTGAGGTGCTGCCACAAAGAAGAGGTTAATTTATTTTCCAAAGCACCTGAAGGCAAGACAAGAAATGATGGAAACTAATCAAGCAGAGAAGCAATCTAGAACCAAGGAAAAATTTCCTAACAGTGAGAACAATTAACCAGCTCGCCTTCAGGGGTTGACAAGTGGCTGTCCAATCCCCCCTTAAATGCCTCCAGTGATGGAGTATCACTGGAGTGCTCCATCACTGGAGGCTTTAAAGAAGGGATTGGACAGCCACCTGTCTGGAATGGTATAGGGCTGGTATGGCGAACCAATGACATGTGTGCCAGAAGTGGTGCATAGAGCCATCTCTCCAGGCACGCCAGCCATCACTTGTTACTCTTCTGGGTTCTGGTGCACACATGTGTGTCAGGCAGCTGGTCTTCGTGCGCACGGGAGCTATGCAAACTGGAAGAGCAGCTCCCTGGCGTCCATGCGCACACCGGGAAGTTGATCGTCTGGTTTGCAGTGTGTGCATATATGCCAGCCGGCTGATCTTCATGCATATATGCATACATACACCAAACCTGGATGACCAGGTGACCAGTGTGTATGAGCACGCTGGAAACCAGAATCTCAGCTTCCCTGCACCCACATATGCTCCAAGGAGCTGCTCTTCTGGTTTCTGGGGTTTCCCCCCATGCATGTGTGCATTCCCGTTTTGGCAGTCTGTGTCAAAAAGATTCACCAACACTGGTATAGGGTGGCCTGCTTCAGTAGGGGGTTGGACTAGAAGACCTCTAAGGTCTCTTCCAACTCTGTTATTCTGTTCAATTGTTCCGTATTCTATACTTTCAGTTTTGCCATAGAAACATGGCAAATCATAGTCAGACATTGCAGGGCTTGGAAATTATGATTAATTTAATTATGTACGTTCTACCCATCATACTGTAGATACATCTTCTATCTTTCAACATGGAACAAATCTCTCTCTCTCTCCCTCTCTCTCCCTCCTCCTCTCCCTCTCTCTCTCTCTCCCTCCCTCCCTCCCTTCCCCCTCTCTCCGCACATGTGTGTGAAATTTTCTTGAAGGAGAAATATAAATCAATATAGAAAAAAATGACATTTGAGAACAGGAACATGATTGTATATGTCAGAGCAACCATTTTCTCATCCAACCTTTGAAAGCAAATGCATTTTTTCAATTTGAAGAACTGACACATTAGAATAAAGAAAAGTCAGGAAAATGTTATCTAAGGGAAAAAAGGAAGAAATTATATATGGTTAAGGCTGATCGTTCCATCAAGATCAACAGTCTAGACAATTTAGTACCTTCTTAAGTATTTTGAAAACTTTATGACATGGCAAATAGTTAGGGAGGGTAGAGATTGTGGTCAAAAATCTGGAGAGCAACATATCACCTATCTTTTTTCTAGCCACCAGGATGTCCCCAGTGATTCTTCAGACCTATCACTATCAAATTGCACTAATATTAGCCTGCAATTGATTACTAGTACTCGGAATGTACATAGAACAAAATAGGACATGTTACCATGACAATTGGAGACTAAGGGTGGAAAAAGCTATAGTTTCTTCTTCATTACCTGGATTGTTTGCTGTAACTGAAAGAATGATCATCTATACTGAAGGTTAAAGCAAAATTACATGTAAGTATCCCTAAGGAACAGTAAGATCCAGATGAGACAAAAGCAAATAAATGTTTGTCAAATGAAATAAAACCAGCAAGCTTTTGGCACCTGATAACTAGGATACTATGAAGTTCTTCAATAAATATCTGCTGTAGCTTTCATCCAGTTTCACCCATATATTGCCAGAATAAATTTTAATGCGGTCATAAGAAGGCTATTAATTAGACATTTTACTTTGCTTCTGGACAAACACAAGGTTATTTAAAATTTGATTTTCATCCACAAGTGCTTCCTGATTTTTGGTTCAATCTAGCCCTGTGTTCATGAAGATTCTACCGTAGAATCTTTCACAAAATGGCTATGGGTTTCTGGCACAATTATGCCTAATATCAAAATGGGATGGGGGTTTTTTTAGTCAAAGGTTGAGTAAGCGGTGATTTTTTTTTTGAAGTGGAAAATTCTATTTTCTATTGTCAGTGAATCCAAATGGGATTTTCCAATGGTTTTACGCTATATTGATTTCAAATATAGTTTTGAAAGAAAAAAGCAAATTTACATAGATTACTGAGGAAATTAACACAAGGATTAGCAACTTGAGGCCTCAGAGCTTCAAACAATCCTGTAAATAATCAGATCTTTTTCAGTCTAAAGAGGATCAAGGCAGATCTTTCCAATTTCACATCCTAGTAAAACAATTCCAATTGATAAAAATTGCACTTTTGATTGTGGAACCTTGCATAACTCTATTTTCCCTTAGTATATTTTACTTTCAGTAGAGCAAAACCATTGTAGAATATCACCACTAGATTTCTATTAAATGTGGGAACTGTGATGTCTTATACAAAGCAGCTTTCCCAGGTTAGATAAGTCCACAGCATTTAGCATTCTAAAGGACTTTCCAGTCAATCATCAATGGAGAAAAGATGATGGTATTTTTTTTGAGATCATATTACTGGTAGCCAACCAGTAAGCTGAGGTGGTGCAGTGGTTAAATGCAGCACTGCAGGCTACTTCAGCTGACTGCAGTTCTGCAGTTCGGCTGTTCAAATCTCACCGGCTCAGGGTTGACTCAGCCTTCCATCCTTCCGAGGTGGATAAAATGAGAACCCGGATTGTTGTTGAGGGCAATATGCTGACTCTGTAAAACCGCTTAGAGAAGGCTGAAAGCCCTATGAAGCGGTATATAAGCCTAACTGTTATTGCTATTGCTATTATTTCTATTTACTTTGTCCGGTATATCTTTTCAGATAAAAAAGAAAGGAAGGGAATGAGAGGGAAATGGGGGCATAATTCTATACTGAAATTACTTTAGACCAGTGATGGCTAACCTTTTCATTGTTGAGTGCTGAAAGTGCTTGCATATGCACACCCATAATGCAATGCTTGCATGACCGCCCCATATGCACCCCACCATGCATGCACCCCCCCCCACGAATGCATGCATGACCCCCCTATGTGCACCCTGCCTCCCGCATGTGCACCCGACACATGCACAGCAGAGACTCGAAAACCAGCTGGTCTTCTGACCTAGGCTTCCCAAGAGCATGAAGCAACTCCTTGTTCCAACAAAAAAAACCTTTTATTAATTTGCTGTGAATTCTGCTCATTCACATCCAGTAAAGTCTTTCAAAGGAGGATTTAAAGTCACAGACCTTATCTGACTTTGAGAGCAGAAAGGCCGATATCTGCAAAACTTGGCAAGGAGTCTCAGAGAATCACGAAACAATTAAGCTAACTAATTATCTCCTGCAAACTCCACTGCCCCTTTCGCTCCTCTTTTATTTCCTCTGGGAGGGCCATTCATCATCCACCTGTGGCCTTACCCCTGTTCCCTTCATTTGGAAACTCTGCACATGAGCACACTGGGAACAGGCTCCAGCTGTTCGTCTGCCTCACTGATGTCTGATTCAGAAGGCAGCTGATAACTGGCATATGGCTCCGGCCCCCTCTCTGCCTCCGACACAGTGCCCTCTTCAGAGTTTTCCCCAGACTCCAGGACAGGCCCATGTTCATCCCCAACCTCCTCAGTGTATGAATCTGCTGCCAGCTCTGCTGGCTGCTGGCAGGCCACAACAACTGGCCAGTGGGAGGTGCATGCACATGTGTGGTGGAGCTGAGCTGGGGCAATGGCTCACATACCCACAGAGAGGGCTCTGTGTTCCACTTGTAGCATGTATGCCATAGGTTTGCCATCACAGCTTTTTCGTGTTTCTGACATCTCCAACTACTTGGATGAAAAGACCAAGTTTTATGAGGTCAAACCTTTGCCAGATGCCTTGTTTCCTCCTTATTTGCAAAATATGTAATTAGATAATTAAGTGCTTGATGCAAAATGCAATGAGGGGGGACATTGCTGACTGCACATTTTTCTTTCTGGGAAGACAGAGAGCACTCTTTGCCATAGTGGATCAGAACATTAATCAATCAAGCCTTTCTGTTCACTCCTGGTACTCCCTTGTGCCAATCTGTCCAGGCTCCAGGCTCGCTAATGATGTTCAGCCTTGACTAAAATGTGTTCATGTACATGGGAAGGGATGAAAAGCAATTGAAGCCAATGAGAAAAAAAAAACTCTAGCTCATTTTGTTAAAAAGAATATTGATATTAACAGTTTCACTCTATCTATCTATCTATCTATCTATCTATCTATCTATCTATCTATCTATCTCTATCTATCTATCTATCTATCTATCTATCTATCTATCTATCTATCTATCTATCTATCTATCTATCCATCCATCCATCCATCCATCCATCCATCCATCCATCCATCCATCCATCCATCCATCCATCTAGTGGGTGGATTCAGCCAATTCACACTACTTCGGGAGAACCGGTTGTTAACTTTCTGACCAGTTTGGTGAACTGGTTGTTGGAAGAAATCATTAGGACAGAGAACCAGTTGTTAAATTATTTGACCCCCACCTCTGTATCTATTATCTCTCTCCCCCTCCCTCCCCCCTCCCCCACTCTCTCATTGGCATCCTTCAGTCTCAAAAGACTATGGTATCATGCTCTGGAAAGAGGTCAAAGCTGGAGTGTCCTCTCCAGCATTAGGCCTGGGTTGATTAATATGGAGGATAGACTGTTACTCAAGCAGGAGATCCCCCCTCCACATCACTGAAATAGTCCAATGGAATGGCAAAGCCAATACGATTGGTTCCAGCTGCATCACAGGAATTACCAGAACGTGGTTGCATACAGTCACAAACTGCTTCCAGGACTCCGGCTCCGGAGTGGTGGATATAGCCACAAGGCAGTGGAGGTTTGTAATCAGAGTTTCCCTTCTTGTAAAAGATGGTTCTACTGCTTTATCTGCCATTGGGGTGTAAATCCCTCTTCCGCCTTCAAAACCATTGACAATCTTCCAAGGGTGGGTTTCAAAAAATTTTACTACCTATTCTGTAGGCGTGGCCTATTTTGTGGGTGTGGCTTAGCAGTCATGTGACTGGGTGGGCATGGCCAACTTGATGTCACTCACCAGGGGATGTCATTGATTCGGTAAAATGTGGTGAAGCTCACTTAACAACACTTGCTTAGAAACCCAAATTTTGGGCTCAATTGTAGTAATAAGTCAAGGACTATCTCTGCCTTCCTTTGCATGGCAGCCTTGTCCTAGTAAACTCCTTCTCCTTTCTGGCAATTTTCCTCTCTGTTAGAGGCACCAAAATAATCCAGACAATGTAAGGTTTCCTGCAGCAGCAGGGGGTTGGACTAGATGACCTCTTGTAGCATTAAATTGCTGTGCTTTTTCTTTCTTTCTTTCTTTCTTTCTTTCTTTCTTTCTTTCTTTCTTTCTTTCTTTCTCCCTTCTCTCTGTGGGAAGCAACCCTCACCCAAATAAAATATTACTCTCAGAAAGGCTCATTCTATATGCCTGCCTGACAGATAATGAGATAATGAGTCTATAGAAAATTGGGTTCCATTCACAAGCAGGGAATGATCCAAACCCTTTTAGAAACACAAAGCCCATATTGCACAAAACCCAAAACTTTAAAAACATAGAACCATATAAGAATCCTACTTTTTATCCAATTTGTTGACCCAGAAACTAATTGCTGAATGTCATTTTGCAAACTTCCTTTTGAGCAGCTTTTCAATTTAAAGTTTGCAGCATTAAGACTTGGGGACTTCAACTCCCAGAATTCCACAGCCAGGCATGCTCAGTTCCGATTTGAAGCAACAGCATTTTTTTCTACTTTGCTGAATCCTGGTTAAAACATGAGATCCCTTCTTTCTTTTTATTTCATTTTCTTTCTCCCTTCCCTTCCTTCCTGGCTTCCCCAAACATTGGGCCCAGGATGGCGGCTCTCTTTTTTTCTTTCTTTTTATCTATCTATCTATCTATCTATCTATCTATCTATCTATCTATCTATCTATCTATCTATCTATCTATCTATCTATCTATCTACCTACCTACCTACCTACCTACCTACCTACCTACCTACCTACCTATCTATCTATCTATCTATCTATCTATCTATCTATCTAGTCTTTGAAACGGCTACATATAAACTGGTAAACTATTTTTTTCTCATTGAATTCTGAATGAAAAATGCATGCTCCCAAATATTGAAAAATAAACGTTGGCTTGTATTCCTTTTCCTGTTCAGCCATGAAACATGAATGATTAAACCATGGAAAAAAGAAATCTGATGCCCAAGGATTATGTCTGTTCTTCAAAGTTTTGTTTTCAACTGACAGATTTCTTCCAAAGATTGCTTACAAACAATAAACTTTTAATGTGACAGATAAGTAAGTATATAAGTAGGAGTAATCAGATTCACTATATTTCATTGCAATTTTGTTTCAATGGAAATGGAATGAATAAAATATATCATTTATTTGGCATGGTTTTAGACTGCCCTATTGCAAGGCTCAGTGTACCTAACATGATGAAAAAGAAACAATTGCAACCCTCATGTCCAAATCTTAGAAGTCTACTAAGACCAAGAATTTGTTAAGTGCCACCCAGAAACATGTCTAGGTAATGTGTAATTAGAGCAGAGGTGGGCTGCTACCGATTCACCCGGGTTTAGGAGAACCCGTAGCTAACATTATGGCTGGTTCGGAGAACCTCCAAATTCTACCCCTGGCTGGTCCCATCCGCCCTGTCCCTCTCACCCTGCCCTTCTCAAGAGTCTCCATGCGGCCTGTTTTAGATGGGAGGTAAGTGTAGGGCCCGCATGAAAGCTCAGGGAGGGGAAAAATGGGCCTCTTGGAAGTTATGGAAGGGCCTCTGGAGCCTGGGGGAAGCAGTTTTTATCCTCCCAGAGATTTGAGGAAAGCCTCTGGAGCCTGGGGAAGGTGAAAATGCTCCCACCCCCCCACCCCCATGGTGCAGGAGGCTCTCTAGGTCATGCTCACCATAACCACGCCCACCCAGCAACCAGGCAGAGAACCTGTTGCTGAAATTTTTGAAGTCTACCCCTGAATTAGAGCCTGGCTACATGTTACATTCAATCATGATAACCAGATAGATCGCTTTATGAGAAAAGCATAAAGAGAAGACAGTCATTGATAGTCACCTGTGTTTCAATCCATGTTCCTCTTATTTCTCATAGGAGTAGAAATCTCATTGGTTCTTTGGTAAATGTCCACACAGGATGCACAGAATTATCTTAGGATAGTCCCTGATACTTTAGTCTTCGCTTGTTTAATTTATGACCACTTACAAAACACTCCAGCCTCACCCTCTACTTTTTAGGATGTACTAATAGGACTCTAAAATCAAATTCATCTTTCCAGGTTCAAGGAAACCTGCACTCTCTTTGTGCGTATCCTCAATGTTTTCTGAAAGCAGAGCTGCCAAGCTATAAATGGATGCAACATCTGGCATGAATGGCAAAACAGAAGGGGATTTCTGCTCATGCTTTCCTCTGAGAATCTTTGGTCTTCTCTGAGCTCTAGAATCTGTTTAAATATTACTCATCATCTTCCCAAAATGCTGGTGACTGCAGTTCTGGTAAATCAGCTGGCACTGGGGGTTTCCTGCTGTGACAGCAGCTGGATTTGCATACTCTTCTGGACTTGAAACAGACAAAACCTTCTGCTCCCCAGGATATGTAATTGGCTCATGTGGAATTGAAAGAGCAAATATGCAGATGGCCAAGTTCAAGTCCCTTTGGAACGAATATGCATTCTGCAGATGGTCTTCATTCCAGCAGTCTCCCATGGCAAATTCTGGTGCATCCAGATAGCAATAGCTTTTCCTCACTTTGGAAGTTTTGCACCCAAAATGAGAAAAGCAATAACAGATGAAACCAACTTTCATCAACAAAGATATACTTTGTTTTTCCATGGTTTACTGAATAATTACAGCTACAAATTTTAGAATCCACTGAGCCATAAACCATGGTTTAAAAACCGCAATGGCTGGTTTCACACAAACTAAACTCAAACTAAATAGTAAAAAAAATAAAATAACCAATAGCCAAAGTATTTACCCTCTATTTAATGGTAAATGACATGATTTTTACATTATAATAGAAGATTAAACAGAAGGCTATGTAGCCAATTTACTCTAAACCAGTGGTAGTCAACCTGGTCCCTACCGCCCACTAGTGGGTGTTCCAGCTTTCATGGTGGGGGGTAGGGGTTTGCTGTAACTCTGCTTTATAAATTTTATAAAGTAAAGCTACTTCTCTACTTTACAAATCACCATTACTGTGGAACCGGTGGGCGATTAGAAAATTTTACTACTAACAGAGATACAAAAGTGGGCGGTATAGAAAGGTTGACTACCCCTGCTCTAAACAATCAGCTTATAAAATGGCTGAGCTTCCATTCATATTACATGATATTTTTCCCCCATTTTGGATCAGTATAAGGCCATGATGGCAAACCTATGGCACACATGCCAGAGGTGGCACGCAGAGACTTCTCTGCTGGCACTTGAACTGTCGCCCCAGGTCAGATCTCTCTGGTGTTTTTTCGTGAGCTTCTGTTTCCCTGCAAACAACAAAACAGAAGCTCACGAAAGAAAAAGATCTTACCATGCTGCCAGTGTTGGTCTATGGGTCTCTGCCGTTCATGCGCATGCTCGCATGAACATGCACCTTTCAGTTTGGGCATACGTGCGCACAGTTTGGGCACTCGGTGTCTAAAAGGTTCTCCAACAGTGGTAGAAGGTATGAATCCAGTTACAGCGGACTGTAAAACACAATTTGAAAATGTAACCATTATGGCTTATTCAGAAAACCTTGCTTTAGCAAACCATGGCAAAACAATGCCAATAATTCTCGAAATTTTTTGTGTGGCCATTCACAAAATATAGTAAACCATTCATTTTGGATTTTAGCATCTAAGTCAGTGTTTCTCAACCTTGGCCACTTGAATATGTCTGGACTTCAACTCCCAGAATTCCCCAGCCAGCGAATGCTGGCTGGGGAATTCTGGGAGTTGAAGTCCGGACATCTTCAAGTGGCCAAGGTTGAGAAACACTAAGTAAACCATGTTTTATTCTGAGTGAACACTTTTTTCCCATCTTAACTTTTATTTCAAAAGTTGTCCTTCAAAATCAGTTCTCACTATGTAGAAAAACGAAACAAAAGGTGCTGACCCTTTTGAAAAATTCAGAACATGTGAATTATCAATCAACATCAGCATCCAAAGCAATGGTGTGTATTCTTCCATTGTGGTAATGCATATTTATTTCCAACAGCCTAATGGAAAAATTGCTGATTAATGAGTTGTCAGTGTTCTCCTCCTCACTTTTCTAGGTATATTCTTGAAGTATCTTAAACAGCATACAACATACTATTCCCTTAAGAGGTGACCTATCATCTCAGAACTGGTGGTAGAAAAGCGAGAAAACTTAATCCAGAACTCAGATTTGGAAAAGAAATGTGTATTTGAGATCACCTGGATTCCTAAATTAAAAAAACAACCCCAATTATATTCTTACGTTCTTTGAGGAGAAGAAACATGTGTTTGAGATCGCCTGGCTTCCCAAACTAATAAACCACACAAGTTAGATCCGAACACTCTTTTAAGGGGTGGCCTATCACCTCAAAACTGGTGGCACAACAGCCAGAAAATTCGACCCAGAACTGGTACCATTCTGGTATAGTGCTCCGGAGGGCCCACCTGCCTGCCTGCACTCCTTACTGATATTTGAACTGTATGTGCACGGAGCCCACAGCGCCTGTGCGACACTCCGCTGAGCAGCTGGAGTGCTGTGGAGTGTCGCAGGCAGTAAGTACGCATGTGTGCACTGCCCGTGTGTACGCGCATGCTGTGCACTTTCATGTGGTGGACACCTGGCCCCGTTCCACCGTACCAGTTGCACTGGGATCCGGAACTGGTTGTTTCTAGGAACCCAGCCTCATTTTAGCATACTGTGTGAACCAGGTCAATATCTGTAATCATAGTAAAGTTTGGACACATTATACAATTACAAGAGAGCTGAGGTGGCACAGTGGTTAAATGCAGCACTGCAGGCTACTTCAGCTGACTGCAGTTCTGCAGTTCGGCTGTTCAAATCTCACTGGCTCAGGGTTGACTCAGCCTTCCATCCTTCCGAGGTGTGTAAAATGAGGACCTGAATTGTTGTTGGGGGCAATATGCTGACTCTGTAAACCGCTTAGAGAGGGCTGAAAGCCCTATGAAGCGGTATATAAGTCTGCTATTGTTATTGCTACAGTCATTGTACTGTGTACATTCAGGTACTATTGCTTTTAGAGAGAGCCTTCCTTCCTTCCCTCCTTCCAACTGGAAATAGCACCTCTTTGTTATTTTAAGTTCATGATGACGAAGATTAAAATGCGGGCAATTGCACCGCACAGCTCCAGCCCCAGCTCTAATGATTTCAGGTAATGAAGCAGCAGAAGAATATGATTAATGGCAGTGAGTCATTTGGCCACTTCAGAGTGAATTAATCATGCATTTGAAATGTAGGGAAACATAATACTGACAGCCAGAGAATAAGCATTCACTGGTGCTATTCAAATGGATCTTCAAAACCCTTGAAATATGTGGTCCAAATGACAGAGGGGGCTATAATTATGGAAGACTGAGTGGACTGCATGTTGGGTGATGCAGAACTTTGATTTGAAGCTCTGATGGCAATTTGATCAAATCAAACATTCAAATTGACCTTTCCAATTGAACTGCTGAAACCAGAGGATTTCCAAGCTGGGTATCTTGGAATTGATATGGCAATGACTTTGATCCATAAACAAAGACCCTTTTTAGCAAATCAATCTGATTCAAACATTTGAATCAATGTATTGATCTGAATTGGATCTTACATGATTTACCCATCCCTAATGGCCCCCTAACCTGTTCCTGGCTAGCTCAAATAATTTGTGTTGAATTTATGGTGCTTAAAACTTAATACAGCAGAGTTGAGCAATCTATGGCTTATAGGCCATTTCCATCCTTGCTCCTAGTTTTAAATGTTCCTTCTGCCATCCCAGAACAGAAAATGTTTGAGCATCAGTTTTGCATATAGGCTTGTTAAGAGAGAAATGGTTAAGAAGGGAAAATGGTTTCCTATACACCAGGTACAAACAACTTACAATACAGCCACTGCGTTTTGTGGTCAATCCCATCAAGTCTTCCAACTGATCTGAAAAAAACCTCAGGAAGAAAATTGATTTAGATCTCTGATAAAACTGTTCTGTTCCTATTAGGAAAAGAACAGGAGAAAAAGAGAAAGGAGAAGGAGAAAAGAGGGATCAAGGAGGGGGGGAAGTAGACAGCTATTTTAGTTTTGTCCTTAACAATTGGTTTGGATGGTATCCATCATTAGCTGCAATTTCATTAATTTTGACTTGTTCTCGGGGATATTCTCTAGTTAGTTCTTCCAAACTAGTTGTTAACCTTTGGTAAAGTTCTAAGTGGAAGACAATGACCTGACATTTTTCCACTTCTGGAACAGGAAGAGAAAGTCTATGGAAGCTATTGTATTGTAGCATCAATAAAGCAAAGTTGTCCTCCCCATCCAGGGGTGGGTTTCTCGCCCCGTTCCAACCGGTTCGGTTGGAACGAGGCCGGCGGCGTCCTCGTGCATGCGCGCGGTGTGTGCGTGCACGCGTGCAGCGCGCGCATGCGTACTAGCGTCTGTGCGATGCTCCAGCTGCTCCTGGAGGATTGCGCAGGCGCTGTATGCGTCCTGCGCATGCGTGGAAGCGCAGAATTCGGCAAAACCGGGTAAGGAGCGGGCGCGGGCGCGCGCGGGCGCAGGGGGGGCCTTCGCCGTTCCCGGAAGTTACTTACTTCCGGGTTTGGCGACCAACCGGATCACAGGGACCGCCGCGAACCGGTTGAAACCCACCCCTGTCCCCATCCTTTCTGAATGTTCTTACAAGTTCTGCATCATTCTCGTTGTTTCCTTGAACTCTCTCTGTCTCTTTTACTTTCTGCCTGAGTATTATAAAGAAACAGGAGAGAGGAAAGCCTGTATAGTAAAATTTCTGAAAGTCTTTCCAACCTCCTAATAGTAGTTTCACCATAGGTTTTGACTAAGAGGGAGGGTTGTTTCAGAATGGAGCAGTCACCAGCATCCTGAGCTGGAAAGCATGGATCTCTCCCTCCCCCCTTCCTCCAGATCCAATTTAATTTTCTTTTGTTATTTTCATCTGGGCCATCACCAAACCAAATTGGGTCCCATCCTGTGTAATTTTTGGACTGTGACCCTACTGATGGACAGTTAGAGAAGCAGAGACAGTTCTCAGCCTTTTCTGCAATTTCTTTCCAATTGGGTTGGAAATAATTTTTTAGTAGATCATTGTCAAATAGAAATGTTCTTTTTGCTCAGTTGTCCATCTCCTTTCTACAATGTTATTAAGGATCTGCTTCCTACAGAAAAAAGGAACAGACTGAAAGAGGGACCTGAAATTTAACAAATCAAAGAAGTGGAACCTATAACAAAATGGTGATGTGTGCATTTGTGTTTAGTATGTGGTGGTAACACTATTTTCTTTCAGGATCCATTGTTACATTGTCTCTCTCCACTACTACTACCACCACCACCACCATCATCCTATAAACCAAAGTTTCTCAATCATGGCAACTTTTGGATGGATGGATGGACTTAAATTTCCAAAATTCCCCAACCAGCATTCAGAATATTGCACATTTTTTCTCTACATTCATCTGTTTCTTCTGCTACATCATTCACTGCAGTGGTGGGATCCAGCCTGTTCACACTGGTTCAGGAGAACCATTTGTTAACTCTTTGTGGACTTCTGCGAACTGGCTGAATAGTCAAGGCTGCCTGCCTGCCTGCCTGCCTGCCTGCCTGACTGACTGACTGACTGACTGACTGACTTACAATTCCAATAACTCACACACACCTCAGAGTTTCCTGCTCATTTGTAATTAACCAAAGCAAGGGAAAAGAAAAAGAAGAAATAACCACATAGCCATTTTCCCAGCAGAAAAATTCTAGCCCCTTTAAAACTCAGGCAGAAAACATAAAATGTAAGAGTTTTTTTTTTCCCCTTCTCTCTTCCTTCAGTTAATAGCTAACAGCAGACAGTCAAGAACCACTTAACAGGCGAATACTTACTTGTGATAATAAAACCACATGAATATAGCCAGCACAGCCTAGAATAGAATAGAATAGAATAGAATAGGAGAGCAGGAGTTTCTTGTCAGAGTTCTTATGTCTTTTCAATATGTTCTAATTAGCAGAATTGATTTCATTAATTTGGAATAGGGTTGCAATGCTGTTTTTATGTTTTTGTATTTTGATCCTGCATGTTCAGCAATTAAGAGTTAGCTTACAGCATTAGACTTTCAAATTATCTTGTAACTGTGTTGCTTGTGTGTGATAGAGCACCCACAACTTCTGAAGACAAGCTATTCCATTGGTTGATTGGTCTCACTCTTAGGAAATTTCTCCTTAGTCTTAGGTTGCTTCTCTCTTTGGTTAGTTTCCATCCATTGTTTCTTGTTGTGCCTTTTGGCACTTTGGAAAATAGATTGACAACAACCTCCCCCCTCATTTTTGCAGGAGCCCCTCAAATTTCCTGACATGTAGACCAATTAATCAGTGGAACAACTTGCCTCCAGAAGTTGTAAATGCTCCAACACTGGAAGTTTTTAAGAAGAGATTGGAAAACTATTTGTCTGAAGTGGTATAGAATTATATCTTCCTTTCTCTGCATGTATTCATTACTTCCCTCTCCAAGATCAAACCATTTTTGTTCAGATATATAACTTGGTTCCTCTTTCTCTTAGTTTCACAAACACTACAATATGCATGGTATTGTTGTTGTTTTCCTGTTTTTCTTTAATTTGTTAATTCATGGTCTGTATCATTGACATCTCTTCCATTCCAAGTTGTAACCTTCCATATCATCACCAGATGGTGGAGGCTCTTAGTGGATAACAATGTTATGTGCATGTGGAGAGCTATAGAGCCCAACACATTGGCTGGTATGTTGACCACTACCAGAAATATGTATCGATAATGACTTATTTTTTTGGCCAATGACAAAGCCAAGACTATAGCTTCATTCTGGCAGTTTAAAATTTGATCTAGACATGGAAGAAGAAGATAGCAGTAGACTTATATACCGCTTCATAGGCCTTTCAGGCCTCTCTAAGCGGTTTACAGAGAGTCAGCATATTGCCCCCAACAATCTGGGTCCTCATTTTACCCACCTTGGAAGGATGGAAGGCTGAGTCAACCCTGAGCCGGTGAGATTTGAACCGCTGACCTGCTGATCTAGCAGTAGCCTGCAGTGCTGCATTTAACCACTGCGCCACCTTGGCTCTTGAAGAGCCAGATGGTTTAATAGATATTGATCTCTGTCATCCATTATGGATTTTGCCAATCAAGGCTTTCAGATAATGCTTTTTAATAAGATAGAGAAGAAAGTTCCAAATTTTGGTGTGTCTGTGTCACATAGCAATAGCACTTAGACTTATATACCACTTCATAGTACTTTTACAGACTTCTCTAAGTGGTTTACGGCATCAACCTTTTGCCCCCAACTATCTGGGTCCTCATTTTACCAACCTCAGAAGGATGGAAGGCCGAGTCAACCTTGAGCTGGTCAGGATTGAACTCCTAGCAGTGGGCAGAGTTAGACTGCAATAGCAATAGCACTTCTATGCCGCTTCACAGTGCTTTACAGCCCTCTCTAAGCAGTTTACAGAGTCAGCCTATTGTCCCCAGCAACCTGAGTCCTCAAGTTACCCACCTCAGGAGGATGGAAGGCTGAGTCAACCTTGAGCCTGGTGAGATTCGATCTGCCAAACTGCTGGCAGCCAGTGATCAGCAGCAGTAGCCTGCAGTACTGCACTCTAACCACTGCATCACCATGGTTCTTTTAGCATTCCCTGCCAACAAGAACATTTAGTTGGGCACATTTTGGCTAGTATGTCAGAAGCACAACCGGGACATTCTCATACTACTCTGTTGTGACTCAGCAGAAGTCTCCTGTGAGTCTTTTCGGGATGCAAGATTAACAATGCAGCTGGGGCATCTTCTGGTGATAAAAGGACGGATGGTGCCACGCCCTGGTTGCAGGAGTCATCGTTCGTTCGGCATTCATCGGTCATGGTTTGTTTGTGAGAGACACTTGGAGAAGGGATTTGATTTCTGTAACCCTGATTCAAGGAGACACTTGGAGAAGTGCATTGCTTTGTAAGAGTTTTGTGTTGTATTCTGTTATCTGGACAGAGACTTGATTTATGTTTATTTTTGGGCTCGCAGCCAGAGCTGAGCCGAGAACTGATAAAGTTCTTTCCTTTTAAGTTTGTCTGCCTGTCGTCTGTTACCGAGCGGAGAAGTGGGGACAGAACACTACTCTATGGGAACTAAAACTTCTAGTCTGAAAACTACATTTCAAATCTAGTTATAGTTGCCTGAATCCCACCAGCTTGGAGAGAATGCATTATAGTTACACATTAAAAGAATTAAATGTTTCCGTACCTGCAGCATAAGAGTTGTCTCTATGCAATTAGCACATGACAGTTGCTACCATCAAGACAAAAATTAAATGTTGGCAAGTTGACATCAGTGAGGAAAAGAGTTGTTAGAAATGAAAGCTTTAAAACACGGTTTGAAGGAGAACGAAGAAAAAAAAATAATTAGGTTAAATGGCATCTAAAAACAAAAATAAATGTGTATGATGAGTTGCCTCCCTGGTCTCTACAAATTTATCTTCCTAAAGGAAAATTGTCTTGGTGCAATTCCCTGGTGCAGGAATTGAAAATGGTCAAGAAATTTAATCATTATTAATTCCTATTCATAAATTATCTTAGCCATAAATCTTGAAATAATCTGCAGATTGGAATATATGCCTGCTGAATGTTATGGTACAGTGTTCGCCATTTACTTATAGAACCCTATAAATGTTCATAAATGTACAAAGCTGTCAGGGCTGCCTCTGTCCATTTCCTGGGAAAGAAAAATCCTTGGCTCTATAGATTTAGAGAAAAGTACTTTTACTACAAACAAACTCAAAGCAAGCAAGTCCAGGGAAACTCAGGCAAAGTGCATGAAAACTGCAACTTGAAAGAAACTGTACAGCCGAACCCCCTTTTAGCTACCCAACCATAATCCACTGTATACCAGAGCTAACAGAAATGCATGCCAGAGAGGAGAGGTGTGGCTAGCATCATGGCAAGATGAGAGGACGTGTCCCTTGGGAGCTCCGTGGGATAGCTCTGAATCCACATCATTGGAATGGTCCATTTGGGCTAGAATCACCTCAAAGGGGGTGATGAATGAAGAGAGCGTGCTCTGCTGATCTCAGAGAATCCACAAACTCCCTGATTGATCCAGAGAAGGCTCTCAAATCCAAAAGAGTGGAAGAAATGACCATCGTGTGTTGGACTGAAGCTGGGGCACCCATAGGAAGGAAGCTTTGAAGAGAGAAACTGTCAGTGTGACTGATCTGGGTGAGGATTTCCAACTTTGATTTTTTGCTAGAAGTGGAGTGAAAAGTCCCCTGGGAAATAGCTGGTGAAAATGAGACCTCAAAAGGAGGTGTTCTTTTCTTTTTCCCCACATCCCCTGAAAAGTGGCAAGAAGAGCATTTAGAACCATCTTGGAACAGGAAGTTAAGCTGGAGAAACTTTTAGAAAAAGAGTGAAAATATTCTGTATTTAAAAGCTGGACTGGAAACCTCAAACAAACACTTGGACTGTATAGAAGCTTTGAATACCACAATATTTGGATAAACAGATCTGCCTTTTTTGTTAGTATTTTATTGGAATATATTGCTTGAAAAAGAAAATATAGGAGAAAGAAAGAGTAGCAGAGAGTAGCAGAGCCAGAGGGCCATCTACTGGCGGAAATTGGAAGTGGAAGCTGGGAATTTCAGATTTAACCTTGAGAAATTCTGTAAATAAAGAGGTGAACTGGCTGCCAGTTGTTAAAAGCTGGTGAGACTGGAAACTGAAAACTGAGATACTGAAAACTGAGATAGAGAGCGTAAGACTGAGATTTCTTATTTTTAAATAGCCTAGTTCTTGAAACTGTAAGGGAAATACAAGCAGTAAAAGATTTTATGTTGTTCTTTTTTTCTCCTGGCTCTGTGAACTCTTTCTTAAGAGTTCCTTAAGAAATACAAAACAACTGGATTTGGTGGGCCTATGTGGATTTCAATTTATTGATATGTTATTCCTTTTTGTTGGATATTAAAGGGTTAGGGTCTGAAGAACCTGAGGAAAACAACAAGAAGGGGGTTAAAAGATTGAAAATTCTTAGAATTCTTGGAATTCTTGGATTATATGATATTTTACTTTTTATTTAGGTCCCTTGTCTGCCTTTTGTTTTCTTTTCCCTTTGCTTTTTTCACTTTCATCTTTAGATTATAACTGACTGCTACACTTTTGTCTCCTTGTGAATTACAAATATCAAAAAGATTTAAGAGGAGGAAAGCACCATCAGCACCATCATCAGTGTCCTTGTTGGCAGCTATAAAACTAGAAAGGTAAACAAAAAAAGCAAGGAAGATACTCCCTAAGGCTTTTTTCAGAATGGAAGAAGAACTAGTTACTCAAGATGTTTGGTGAGAAATGCATCCCAAAGAAAATCAGTACTCGTTTTACTCAAATAGATGTATGTCCTGGTCAAGAATAGATATGATATGGATGGCTGAAGAACTGAAAGCCAATGTACAAGACATAAATATAGAAACAAGTAACTGGGCAGATCATAATTCAATAAAAGTAATATGGAAAAGACAACAAAGAATAAGATGAACTTTGAACCAAGAAATATTTAAAGAGAAGGAATGTATTCAATTTATGGAAAGAGAACTAGACTTTTTCTTTAAAGATAACAGAAAGGAAGAAACATCACTACAAAATATTTCTTTCAAATGCAACCCCTTGTACAAAAGTCACACAGCATTCATTGATCAGTTGCATGGACACTATGGGAGCCCCCTGTAGGCCGAAAGGGAGCATCCAGAATTGGAAACATCCCTGAGGGCAATACAACAGTTTAGCATTCATCGTCCTCCTTGATTCAAACCTCCTTGATTCAAAGTAAGCTTCCTGCAAATCTAACTTAGTGAAAATGTTTCCTTTGGCTAAATGCACCAACAAGTTTTTCATCTGGGCTTTTCTACGGGGGGGGGGGTCTTCCCTTTGCCCCATGCCACTGACCCATGTGAGCCACTCATTGAAATCCAGCTCCTCTCACCATTCTGCCTCACTTCAAGCCCAGTATGGTCTAGTGCAGTGATGGGATACGACCGGTACACCCTGGTATGGGCATAGTGGTGCCTGCTGGAGCACCAGGTACCATTCCAGTACAGTGCTCCAGAGGGCCCTTCTGCCCAACTGTCCTCCTTACCAGTATTTAAGCTGATCAGAGCTTCCGTGCACGCACATGGAGCGTATGGTTCCTGCGCAATGTTCCGCCGAGCAGCTGGAGCATCGCTGGGTGTTGTAGATGGTAAGTATGCACGTACGTGCGCGCCTGCATGTGGTGGACGCCCAGCCCTGTTGCACCTTACTGGTTCCACAGAGATCCGGAATCCACCACTGGTTTAGTACAGGAGCCGGCCATAGCTCCAGTTTCCTCCAGTTCACTCCCGTGGTTGGACATTTGATCCTTGGTCCCCATAGTAGACTGCTGCCGCCAGGTTGACCATTAAAGCACAGCTTGCCTAATGTCAGGGCTGCTTCTGTCCATTTCCTAGGAAAGAAAAATCCTTGACGCCATACATTTAGAGAAAAGTACTTTTACTAGGAACAAACTGAAAGCAAGCAATGCCAGGCAAGCTCTCAGGCAAACAGCAGCTTGAAACAAACTGTACAACCCAACCCCCTTGTAGCTAGACAACCAGAAGCCATTGCATACCAGAGCTAGCAGAAATGACCATGGAGAGAGAGTGGCGAAATCCGAGCCCTAGTTACAAAGCTGCAATTAAAAATTCTCTACTGATTTCTCCCCCCCTTTTCTATGGCAGCAAGCAGCAGGCTAGCTGACAGCTACACATTTTAATCAATGCACATTTTGGGAGCAAAATGCAAATTTTGGTAAGCACAAGCATATTTTTGCAATGGTGCAAAATATCTCTGGGTCAGGTGTAGGATGAGGGTGAAAGTTTGTTGTCCCCAATTCGGGTCTGAGCCTGGTGCCGAGGCCAATGAAGGATGCCTGACATGAGGTGCAGGCTTTGATGGCTTTTTATTAGGGTACCCCAAGGAAAAGGGCTCCTGGCCTAAATGCCAAGAACCAAGAACCAAGGATTAAGAAAGCTTTATATATTTTCACTAAAGGAGAAGGCAATATAATAAGAAATATCATCTAATAAACATTTTAGTAATAATTCTACAGTTTGTTCTAGTAGTCTCTAGCTGTCTCTGTTCCTAAACCTTAGCTAATGAATGCCCCAGGAGTTATCTAATACACATTTTATTTGCTGCAGGCTTAATTTCCTAACTTTTAGCTGAGGTCTGCAAGTTACCTAACTCTTGTTACTTTTATCAGCTTTCTAACTACCCAGAATTGTTACAAGCTTTACACATGCATATTTCCTGTGGATTCTTTGTTCTTGCCAGACTGACTCCACAATTGCAGGCTTCTTGATTTACTTTCAAGTGTGTCATGACCTGGCTTTATTTTAGCAGACAGTCCATCAGATTCATTCTCCAAGTTTGTGGGTTGGTTTCAAATCAACCCACAAACTCAGAGAACGAACCTTCACCCACAAGCATATTTTAAAACTCAGAGATATATTTAAAATGCACAGACCCACTGGGTTCAAATGGGTTTTCTTCCAGATATGGGTTACCACCTTAAATGTGCATTTAAATATTTCAGAAAAAAGTACATCTCATAATATGTCTTTTAATAGGTGCCATAGGAAAAATTATTTTCACGGAACAGGCATTTACAGAAAACGGAACAGAATTGAATTATAGGTTAAAACATGCACAATAGACTTGGCTTAGAAAATGAGAGATTCTGCCAAACATAAAGGAATGTAATCACATTTTAAAATAAAATAGTCATTAAGAAACAGCTCATTATTTGGCCAGTATCAGGAGCTGGAAACTTAATGCAATGTTCACCAACATTATTTCATTTTGAAATAATCATTGTTACCTTTCCTGGACCTTTGGGGGAGTTGTATTTTTTTTGGGGGGGGGGAACACTTTCCTCCTGCCAGATAGACAAGAAAAATAGTGGTGAGTTGTCAGCAGATGAATTTGGCAATAGAAATATAACAGTTACTATTTATAGATCACTTTGCCCCAGGACTCTGCTGTGCTACATAAAGAATTCAGAAGTGACAAAGTAATCAGGAAAAGGTATGCGTGCTAAAAGCTCAATTGAATTTAATGCAAACACAACATTAAAGATGAAAATCCAAAGTTCATTTATCTGGAAATAAGCCTTCACTGAATGGTTGGAACTGGGCTTTCCATGAAATAGATTCAATGTTATCTTGACTTCTCTTTCTGGGACAAGACCAGAAGGAATAGATTTGCAAGCAAGGCACAATTTCAAAATCAACATATTCTATTTTAAGATAGAAAGTTGTTCTCGACGTAGGTGTCACAAATAACCCATCAGGAAAATATCAATTATTCTACTTGGAAGACTACAGCATTAATTGAGCATGTACCAGCCCAAGGGTGAATGTGCAACAGGCACATAGGGAAGTAGCCAATGAAGATAATCATCTTCCAAAAGAAAATGTAGGGAAACAATTTTAAGTTGCCAAATAACAGACTTATTTGCTATGACACCTCCACAAAAACACCTAATGTGCAAAAAAGTTGTCTCCTAACCTAGAACATGGAACAGTTCTCATGTTGAAGGAAAATACAAATTCCTGTCCAATAATTGCTTCTATGTGATATATGACAGGGTCTTCTTGGGTATTGTCTCTCCAGAGCAAAATGTTCTTTGACTGTCTTGTCATGGAGATAGTGAGACCCAGCTGGATTCGGCTATTTGGATTCTTCATATTCAGAACCTTCAGCATAGGACTCATTTCAAACCCAATTTGAGAGAAATGACATTTTTAACTGAATCATGTTGCCACTGATAAGTTAAGGAAAATATTGCAGGGAAGCTGAGTATTTAAACCTTTTATGACTATCTGGGTGGTTTTAGTAGTATATCCTGGTGGTCCAATATCTAGCAGATTGTTGGAGAACTTCTTCCATAGGCTCCTTAGTTTCTCAATAGTAAGGTACATTTCCCCTAGTGATTATATGAACTCATCAATTGGCCTAGTTCAGGGGTCTCCAAACACGATCACTTTAAGGCTTGTGGACTTCAACTCCCAGAATTCCCCTGCCAGCACATGCTGGCAGGAGATTTCTGGAAGTTGGTCCACAAGTCTTAAGGTTGCCAAGGTTGGAGACCCCTGGCCTAGTTGGCAACAATTAAAAAAATGGATTGTAGCATTATCTCTCTCTCTCAGCCCATCTGACCACTGTCTACGGCTTACATTGTTTAGCTTTTTCAAGATCAGCCAAGGTCAGCTTGATGCTATCAACTACTTAACTTTAAAACATTTTTCATATTCTGATTCCCAATGAATATTAGTGCCTAAATTGGATTGTTCCTATATGTTCCTTGTAAGAGCAGGACAATATGCTGTATAATGGTTACAGCTTCAGATAAGAACTGGGAAGAAGCAGGCCCTAAGCATGATTCAGCAATAAAGTGTATTGACTTAACTATTTGATTAGCCATTGTTTACCATCAGCATACCTAGCCGAGGTGGCGCAGTGGTTAGAGTGCAGCACTGCAGGCTACTTCAGCTGACTGCAGTTCAGCAGTTCGGCTTTTCAAATCTCACCGGCTCAAGGTTGACTCAGCCTTCCATCCTTCCGAGGTGGGTAAAATGAGGACCCGGATTGTTGGGGGCAATATGCTGACTCTGTAAACCGCTTAGAGAGGGCTGAAAGCCCTATGAAGCGGTATATAAGTCTAACTGCTATTGCTATTGCTATAGCATAATCTACTATAAAGGACAGTGTGTAAGTAAAGCAGTAAGATACAACTGTGTTCATTGCCCCACATTAAACAAGCTAAAAAATAGCTTTGGAACATCTGAAAAAATATAATGAAAAATGCTAATATATCTGTGTCCTCTATTAGGAAAGAAACTTAGAATTATTACTAAAGAATACATCCTGAGGATATTTACTACAGACAGTGAGAGAAAATATTTTACAAAAAGTCAGGTGTTTGGATAAAATAAATTATATTCCTAGTTGAGAAAAATATTCAAAAGACAAAATAATCTATATTTTAATGTTCCAATGCTAAATTATATATGTTAGCTTCAAATTATTATTTCTGTGGCTAATTAAACAAAATATAAAATAAAATTACAATTACCACTGATAGCTGCAAGTCATATTAACTATGTGTTGGAAGGATTTGAAAAAGCTTTGCATAACATTTAAAACCAATCTATAAAGAGTGGAAATGTATCCTCATTTACCTTGTAATAATTCCCTTAAAGCTTAGCAGGTCTGACTTTTGAGTAGACGTAACCAGAACTGGTTCACTAATTGGATCAAATGTATTTAGGGACCAGAAAAATCTAATGAATGCATAACAACTGGATGGCAATTGTTTTAAGCTAAGAAAGGGGAAGCGAGCATTAAGACATCTATTACATTACAGGGTATCTTTGCACCAGTCTTCTGTTGGAAGTAATGAAATAACTGTAGGTTTTTTTTAAAAGAGAATCTTTTATTTATGCATCGATGCTTGTTGTGCTTTGTTTATATATGTCATTGTGTTGCTTTAAAAGTCTCATCCTATTTAGGAATATTTCTCTAAAATACAATAATCAAATTGAATTTCAACATGGATTTTTGAAACTCAAACTCCTGCAGGAAAATAACAATATAATAATAACAAAACTCTGGAATACTTCTTTGGGCTATGCTGAGTTTCGTGATCTTGCTGTTTCGTGCATTGTTTGCAGTTTCAATCTAATAGTCAAAGAAAAAAGTTTCCCAATGCATTGGCTTTAATCTCTCTTTGATCGTTTCTTTGTACATGGTGCATACGTATGATGCCAAAACAGCATCCTTTTTATTTCCCAAAGGTGGAATGATGGGAAAGTGAATTTGGAATGATGTCTGTTTGTAAACACCTGCACCTGCCCAGTGTGTCTAATTGGATTATACATGTGATTAATTCCAAAACTGAACCAATCTTGGGATATTCAGGACCATACATTTCCTCCTGGAACCTGAGCTTGTTTGATACCTGATTGCCAGCTATAATCTAGCAATTAGTTCTGTCAAACAATATTTGTTTATATTCCTAACTAGCTGAATACCCGTGCTCTGCTACAAAACTATGTGATCAGGCTTGATAAATTGTCACTTACAACTTGAAAATTAATGAGTAGATCAGCCTCTCCCCTTCTCTCCTCCCGGATTGCCCCACAGAATCCTCCCCTATTCTACCCCCTTCTCCCCCTCAGGCTTGCCGTGCAGAAGCCTATCCCATCCTATCCCCCTTCTTTCCCTCAGGCTTGCCCCACAGAAGCCTATCCCATCCCTTTTTCTCCCTCAGCCTTGCCCCACAGAAGCCTATCCCATCCTATCCCCCTTCTTTCCCTCAGACTTGCCCACAGAAACCTCCCCTATCCTATCCTTTTCTCTCCCTCAACCTTGACCAACAGAATGTTAATGTTAATGTTTGTTAATGTTTATTTCATTTGTATGCCGCCCTTTTCCCCCCAAGGGGGACTCAGGGCGGCTCACAACTCAAACCAGGGAAGGGGGATACAGACAAATTAACAACAACACAAAACAATACATAATTTAAAAACACGCAACAATCATATCATTCGAGATAGGGGCAACGGTTCTTTAGCCCCAGGCCTGTCGGAACAGCCAGGTTTTAAGGGCTTTGCGGAAGGCCTGGAGGGTGGTGAGGGTGCGAATCTCCATGGGGAGTTCGTTCCAGAGGGTCGGAGCAGCCACAGAGAAGGCTCTCCTCCGGGTAGTCGCCAGTCGACACTGGCCGACGGATGGGATTCGGAGGAGGCCTAGTCTGTGGGATCTAATCGGTCTGGTGGAGGTAATCGGCAGCAGGCGGTCTCTCAAGTACCCAGGTCCAATACCATGAAGGTCCTATCCTACCCCTTTTTCTCCCTCACCCTTGCCCCACAGAAGCCTATCCCATCCTATCCTCTTCTCTCCCTTACAGAAACCTCTCCTCTCTTATCTCCTTCCCTGCCTCAAGCTCCTTTCCAAACTCCCAGCCAGCAGGCCGGACAAGTCATGCGCTGGCCACACCCAAGTGGCAGTTTGAACAGAGATATTTTCCAGTGTGGAGGGAGAAGTGGAACTCCTTAGCATCAGAGCGTTTTAGTAATAATATAACAAATACTAATGATCTGATGGTCATTTTGGAAAAATCCTTTCTAAGGGACTACCTAGAAGCCAAGAGGAACATACGTGTCACATTTCAAGTTTGTAGGCTTTACGGTTCTGGAGATTTTGTGATCCAGCATGAGTGTGTGTTAAATATTGGTTAATTATTCTTGCTGTCAGTAACACCCTCTAGCTCTCTGATTGGCTGAGAGCTCCAGAGGGTGTTGCCGACGTAATGTTCCTGTTGATTGGCCGAGGGACTGACGTCAGCAGTTGCTGTCTCGTCCCCGGCCGGTGATTGGTTTAAAAATAGTATAAATACCTTGGCGCGAGTTTTTGTTCTTCGAATCGCCGTCAACTGAATAAAGAGTTCTGTTAGTTGAAACCCTGGCTGCGCGTCGTCCCTCCGTCAATACTTAAAACTGGCGACGAAGGTGGGATCCGGCGATTCCACGCAAGCCTAGGTTTAAGGACAGAGAGTTTATTCCAGCTAGCTGCTGTAAGTCGCTGTCCGCGCCAGCACCGAACGCTGAGGAAAAATTTTTCTGTCACGACCTCAGTCACTCCGCTCCTCACAAGTCAGCTTAATCAATATGAATTCATTGCCGCCTTTCGCTCCTTTCGGCTCCGCCGGTGAATCCTGGGAAGGATTCATGGAGCGCTTTGAAACTTATTTAATCGCTACAAAAAATCAGGCTCAAACGGATGAGGAGAAGTGCAGCTTCTTTTTATCATGCTGCGAACCCTCAATGTTTGCCTCAGCCAGAGCTATGGCTGCTCCCAGACCCGCATACAAATTGGGCTGGGACAACTTGATGGCGAAATTGAAGGGGCACTATGCCCCAACGCCGTCCAAAATTGCCCGCAGCTTCGCGTTCAGGAGACGAGTACAGAAGCCGGGGGAGACGATCAGTCAATTTTTGGAAGCCCTGCGCACTGTGGCGGCCCAGTGCGATTTTTCGAACCTAGAAGAAAATCTAGTCGAGCAGTTTGTGTGCGGAGTGCGGGATGTACACTTAAGAAGCCGCATGTTCCGCCATCACGACATTACACTTCTCCAGGCAGTCGAGATCGCCAGAGCAGCTGAGCTCTCTGAGCAATCAACAGCAGATTTGGAGCGGCTACAGCTGTCAACTAACCCGGCACCGGCCTCACAAGTGCATGACATTGACTATGATGATATTACACCTTGTGAGGTCCGGGAGCAAGACAACATCGACCAAGTCCGTGCACAACCACGGCGGAAGCCACCTGCCCTATCCACAGCCGCACCGCAAAACTCCAGGGTGCCTTGCCTTAGCTGCGGAGGCCGCCACGACCGCCAAACTTGCCAATTCAAAAACGCAATCTGCCGCCGCTGTCAGAGGCAGGGGCACATCGCCCAAGTGTGCCGAGCCTCCTTGCCGGCCCCTGCCTTCTTCCAAGCTAATGAGAGAACCAAGCAGCAGCAGCGCCGCCAGCAGCCCCCGAAACCAGCTCGCAGAGGAGATGACTGCCACACTGTTTCCGAGCCGCAGGAAGTGGAGACTTCCATCAATCAGGCCTCCTCAGGCAGCCGCAAAATCACAGCCAATGTCCACCTGGCAGGTCAGCCTTGCCAGATGGAGGTGGACTCTGGCTCCTCCCGATCGTTATTGTCATGGGACATGTTCTCCTATCTCTGCCCTACAGTTTCCCAAAATAAGTTAGCCCCATCCCGGGTACTCTTAAGGGACTACCAAGGAAAGTTGATCCCTGTTCTGGGATCCTTTCCTATTCCTGTTAGGTATGGCAAGTTTGAGGGAGAGCTGCCAATCATCATTGTAAAAAATGATTTGCCGGCTCTTCTTGGCCTTGACTGGTTTAAGGCACTGGGACTGTCCATTGGGGGGGTACACCAAGTGAAAACTTCAACTATTGAGGACGTCCTACAGGAGTTCTCTGATGTGTTTGATGGACAGCTAGGGTGTTATAAGGGAACCCCCATCTCCCTTAGCTTAGATCCTCAGATTGCTCCTATTAGGCTGAAAGCCCGCAGGGTGCCTTTTGCCTTAAGGGCCAAGGTTGACGCCGAACTTGACAAATTATTGGCGCAGGGTGTCATCGAGCCAGTCGATCATGCTCCATGGGAGACACCCATAGTTCTTCCGGTCAAGCCGGATGGCTCGGTGAGAATCTGCGCCGACTACAAGTCGACGATCAACTTGGCCCTTCAGGCAAACCCCTATCCAGTCCCTGTTGTGCAACACCTGCTCCATTCCCTGGGGCAGGGTTGCATATTTGCCAAACTGGATATGGCGCAAGCCTATCAACAGCTCCCGGTGGATGACGATGCGGCGGCTGCCCAGACCATCGTCACCCATCGTGGGGCTTTTCGTTGTCGCCGCCTACAATTCGGTGTATCCGTGGCCCCGGGGATCTTCCAAAGTCTCATGGAGCGCCTGCTCCATGGACTTCCGGGGGTAGTTCCATATTTCGATGACGTTCTGATCGCTGCAACGAGCCGCTCAGAACTCATCGAAGTATTAAGGAAGGTCCTCTGTCGTTTCAGGGGCGCGGGATTAAAATTAAAAAGCAGCAAATGCTCATTTGCTGTCCCTAGGGTAGAATTCTTGGGCTTCTTAATAGATGCCCAAGGCATTCACCCTACACCCTCTAAAATTGCCGCCATTAAGAACGCCCCTGCTCCCACCTCCAGGGCGGAGCTACAGGCGTTCCTAGGGCTGCTCAATTTTTACGCCCCCTTCATTCCTCACAAGGCGTCACTAGCCGAGCCGCTGCATCGGTTGCTCGACCGATCCGCGGCCTGGCGCTGGGGAAGCCGCGAAGCGCATGCGTTCGCGGCTGTCAAAGAGACACTGACGTCATCGGCAGTCCTCATTCAATATCATGATGGGATGCCTCTGACGTTGGCGTGTGACGCCTCCCCATTCGGAGTAGGGGCTGTCCTGAGCCATATCCTCCCTAATGGCTCAGAAGCCCCTGTGGCCTTTTATTCCCGGACACTCTCCTCGGCGGAGCGCAACTACAGTCAGATCGACAAGGAGGCTCTGGCTGCAGTGTCCGGGATTAAGAGGTTCCACGACTACCTCTACGGTCGGCACTTTACCCTTGTCACCGATCATAAGCCACTCCTTGGGCTTTTGGCGGGGGACAAGCCGACCCCCTCCATTCTATCCCCCCGCATGACTCGCTGGACGGAGTTCCTCGCAGCGTATTCTTATACGTTGCTGTACCGTCCGGGCAAACAGTTAGGGCATGCAGATGCCCTCAGCCGTTGCCCACTCCCGGAGACGGACACCGCCCCCGTTCCCTCTCTCTCAGTCCTCTCCATTGCCGCCTCCGGGTTCCCACTCTCTGCCGCGGACGTAGCGGCCCACACAAAGGCCGATCCAATCTTGTCCCAGGTCTCTTCCTGGGTTCTAAGAGGATGGCCGACGGACAAAGTGGCAGAGGGCTTCCAGCCCTTTAAAAATCGCCAAGCGGAGATCTCCCTCCACGGGGGATGTCTCATCTGGGGGGATCGGGTGCTGATCCCCACCGCACTCCGGCCACTAGTTCTGGATCTGCTCCACAAGGACCACCCGGGCATAGCACGGATGAAGGCATTAGCCCGTAGCTATGTCTGGTGGCCCTTGCTGGACACAGAGATAGCGGCCCATGTAGGCCGCTGCACGACCTGTCAATTATCCAGGCCCAACCCCCCAGCCGGGCCTGCTCGTGAGTGGGAGGCTCCGAGAGGCCCATGGTCTCGCCTCCACATCGATTTCGCCGGTCCCTTCCACGGCCAGAACTTCCTGGTAGTGGTGGATGCCTACTCTCGGTGGGTGGAGCTAGTCCTCATGGGCTCTACCACAGCCGAGAGTACGGTCAGGGCCCTGCGGAAAATGTTCGCAACCCATGGGTTGCCGGACGTGGTGGTCTCGGACAATGGGCCCCAGTTCACATCCACCGTTTTCCAGGAGTTCTTGGCCGAGCAAGGGATCCGGCATGCGCCCATAGCCCCGTACCACCCGGCCAGCAATGGCCGGGCAGAACGGGCGGTCCGCTCAGCTAAGGAGGCACTGGGCCGCATGGACCGGGGCGACTGGCAGGCAAGGGTGGCGGCTTACCTGCTAAGCCAACATTCCACCCCCTGCCCAACTACCAACAAAAGCCCCGCGGAGCTCTTGATGGGCAGGCGCCTGCGGACTCCCCTGGATAGGCTTCACCCGCTCTATTCAGGGGATCAGCCGAGCAATCTGGGGGTCCTCCCTCCCCGGTCCTTTAAGCTAGGGGATCCAGTGTGGGCTCGGTCTTTTACGGGGGAACCAAAATGGGTGCCGGGTGCTATCGTTGCCCTGACCGGCCCCTGTTCTTTCAGGGTCCAATTGGCTGATGGAACCCAATGGAGACGCCACCTGGATCAATTGAGGAGGCGTCTCCCGTCGCAGGCTGGTGGCCGCGAACCCCTGAGCGACAACACCGCAGCACCGGGGTTGCAACGTGAAGCCTTCGCCGCTCCAGGCCTCAACCTGCACCAAGCACAAAGCCCTCAATCCGAGAGACCACATCCATGGGCCTTTGCCACACCAGGCCCCCTCCTACTTCAACAACAGCGTTCTCAAACCGGCAGTCCGCAAACGAGGGCCTTCGCCACACCAGGCCCTGCTTACCCAAGCGCCACCCAAAGGGACGCCAGTCCAACAGCTCAATCCGAGGACGTTGCCCAGAGGATTCCCCCCACGACAAGTGACGCGCCTCTACGGCTACACCTACCGTTGCAGTTGAGCCCGCCTTCTGGGCCATCTCGAAAGGGCGGGCCTCGGAGCTACACTCCCTTCGGGGAGGAGCTACCACGAGGAGGTCCTCCTCCGCCGACGACTTCCCCTGCAATGAGAAGATCTGGGCGGGTCCGGCGCCGCCCAGCGTACCTTAAGGACTACGCATGCTCCGTTTCGGGCATGCGCAGAACTGGGGGGAAGGGGTGTTAAATATTGGTTAATTATTCTTGCTGTCAGTAACACCCTCTAGCTCTCTGATTGGCTGAGAGCTCCAGAGGGTGTTGCCGACGTAATGTTCCTGTTGATTGGCCGAGGGACTGACGTCAGCAGTTGCTGTCTCGTCCCCGGCCGGTGATTGGTTTAAAAATAGTATAAATACCTTGGCGCGAGTTTTTGTTCTTCGAATCGCCGTCAACTGAATAAAGAGTTCTGTTAGTTGAAACCCTGGCTGCGCGTCGTCCCTCCGTCAATACTTAAAACTTAGCATCAGAGCGTTTTAGTAATAATATAACAAATACTAATGATCTGATGGTCATTTTGGAAAAATCCTTTCTAAGGGAGTACCTAGAAGCCAAGAGGAACATACGTGTCACATTTCAAGTTTGTAGGCTTTACGGTTCTGGAGATTTTGTGATCCAGCATGAGTGTTTTTTTCTTATATATATATATACCCTTACTGGGATTAGAACCTTACTGGGATTAGAACCTGTGCTGTATTACATCTTAGGCAGATGTGTTAACCACTAAGCCGCAAGGTTCTCCTCCTTATCAGCTATCATATATATATATATATATATATATATATATATATATATATGTATGTATGTATGTATGTATGTATGTAGGTAGGTAGGTAGGTAGGTAGGTAGGTAGGTAGGTAGGTAGGTAGGTAGGTAGGTAGGTAGGTAGGTAGGTAGGTAGGTAGGTAGGTAGACAGAGAGGAGAGGAGAGGAGAGAGAGAGACAGAGAGAGACAGAGAGAGAGAGAGAGAGAGAGGAGAGAGAGGAGAGAGAGAGAGAGAGAGAGAGAGATAAGGGACTGAGAAGGGTGGCTTGCTTTTGATAATTGCATGGGGGTGTGCTGTCTATCAGCCACAGTTAAATTATTATATTAAAATCAAGCTTATAATCAGGACTGTTCTAAATTGAATTAAATGGCTTTCTTGAAGTGCTTGGATGCCACTAATTGCCATAAGCTTATGGAACCAACCTGAAAAATGATATATGTCTTTGTGTGGAGAGTCTGCTGGAAACAAGAACAAGCCAAAGGGCTGACATAGCATTTGCCTTTTCTTGTCTTCTATTGTTATGGGTATCAAAGCAGATCATCAAACAATCAATAAGTGTGGGGGGGGGACAGGCTCTCAAATGAAGATTGTAGCCTCACTTTGTTTACCACCCTTGGTTTGTGCTCACACAACCCCCCCTTAATCATAAACCGAACCAGAACTTTTTAATCCAGGCTTAGCTGTACAACCCATGCTGTGGTTCAGTGTGTGTTGCATATCCATGGGAAATGGGTTGAGATAAACTAATTAGCCATGGGCAAGAAGGCATCAGTATCTGGCATGACTTCTCCCTGATGAAATCAAGGAGGCACCACATGAGGACAGGAAAAATGAATTTCCTTTCTTGCCGGTGGTATATGAAGCATACTTACCTCCTTTAGATGTCTTCCTTTGGCTGACAGGTGTTGCTGAGGCTGGGCTACCTACTGCCAAGCTGATCAACAATCCTGTCAAGGTCAGAAGCAAAAGATCTTGAGATCTTTGAGCAGGTGCCAATTGTTTCTCCTGCTGAAAAATACATGGCTCTGTCTATTACAATACATGACTCAGAGGAGACATAGGATTTTACATGGAATAGAATCATCAAGGTTGCAGTAGCTGTTTTGCTTTCATTATTTAGTTTCCTCCTAATATTTGCAATGAAGGAATAATATCAGAGTTGTCATATCTCTGGCTGTGAGCCTGCTCGTTTCAGAACTGGTCTGGGATCAGCTTGACAGAAGACCAAAAAGAAGAGACCCATTTTATTTGAAGATTAAAAGTAAATTTTCAAGAGAGCATACCCAGAATGTTTAAATGATAATGCTTTAAATAATTGGTGCTTTTGAATCAGTTTGGACATTTTAAGATTCTTTGATTCAGCCAAAGAATGACTTTTTCCAACTTAACTTAATTATTCAAATCAGATTTTCAATTTACCATGGGGCTCAGTGCTGGACTGGACTTCTGCTTAAGAATCCTTTTCCCAGCACCAAAGCAGGAAACAGCACACTTTTTTCAAAGAAAAGGAAATCTGAAGTTCAGTCTTATCTTTCATCAAATAACCATCTCCTGTCCCCCCCCCCCCAGGGGGGAAGAGGAGGAGAGAAAGGAGGAGTGGAAAGGGGAGAGAGGAGAAGTAGAAAGGAAGGGGAAGTAGAGAAGGATGACAGAGGGAAGAAAGGAGGTAGGGAGTGGGAGGAAAGAGGGAGAAGAAAGTGACAAATATGGTGTATGTAGAGCAGAAGAGACAATAATTGTTTTTGGGAGTTGATGGTAAGATGAATTGATGTAAACATTTAATAATACAGTATGAGGTTGGCTATGTAATAGTATACATGTGATTATTTGTTATGAAAATGAAATTTTTTTTAAAAAAAACCTTTATATATATTAAAAAATAACCATCTCCTGGCAAAAGGAAACTCAATTTTTGAAGTTTCCCAAAGCATGTTCTTTGTCTCCATTCCATTTTGAGTGACAAATTTAAATCCATTCCATTCAAAGGAAGGCTTGTGCATTGAAGTCTGACACAGTAATTGGTTACTGAAAGCTATCATGACTTTTACCTGTGTGTTGTCTTTCATTCTAAATGTATTCAGCCACAGCATGAAGATGTTTTTGGTTGGTTGATTTATTGATAGTTGATGAAAGAGAAGAAAGAGTCCACTTTCCAACCACTCCACATTTCATGTCATCCTTTACATTTCTACAGAATGATGACAAACCAACCAAAAAGAATCCCACAACATTCAAGAGATGGTTCTCATTTGAGTTTGGCATATAAATGAGTGGATAAACTTGTGAGGTTTAAGACCTTTTCATGAAATTGACAATCACTTGTAACTTGGAAGGTTGTATATTTTATTTCAACACTGACGGTATAGGAATAGGTAACTGTCCATATTAGCAACCTCTTCATTTGTTAGCCACATGCTTTGTTTGGTTTAAATTAGAAATATAGAAAAAAGTGCTTCCTGAATTTTGTGGATACATTTCTAACATACTTTGTGTAAGGATATATCATCTGCGTTTTCTACCGTAAACATTTTTTTCCCTAAAATAATGTATTCTGGATCACGTTTTCCTTTGTGCATAGCTTTCTTTAACATGTGCATCCATATAATTTTTTCAGTTGCAAATCAAATTGCAGAATTCTGAAGAGTGCACATTTCAGTCTGGAACCTCACTTCAATTATTTCCATACAGCTGTTGCTTTTCAGTGAAGCTCCAATGCATGAAGATGGAATGGGACAACTCACCCAGCCAACCCACCACAGCCAACTCACTGCTGGACAACTTGCCATGGCCAACCTACTACAGGCCAACTCGCTGAAGAACAATTTAACAATTCTACTTAATTATTTAAAATAAAATAAAAATATTGTAATTTTCTGCCATTCACATTTCATTCTGTCCCTCCTTTTGCATCCTTTCTTTATTGTATTGTATTGTGTTGTGTTGTGTTGTGTTGTGTTGTGTTGTATTGTATTGTATTGTATTGTATTGTATTGCATTGCATTGCATTGCATTGCATTGCATTGCATTGCATTGCATTGCATTGCATTGCATTGTATTGTATTGTATTGTATTGTATTGTATTGTATTGTATTGTATTATTTGTATGCCGCCCTTCTCCGGGAGGACTCAGGGCGGCGAACAATTCAAGGGGGGGAAAAAGGGGGAACATAAAAGACAAAATACAAATAATAAAAGTAGACAACAGTCGCACAACCATACATGTCGAGAGGGGAGGGAACTCATCACCCCCAGGCCTGCCGGCAAAGCCAGGTTTTGACGGCTTTTTGGAAGGCCTGGAGAGAGGTGAGGGTCCGAATCCCTGCAGGGAGTTCATTCCAGAGGGCCGGAGCTGCCACAGAGAAGGCCCTCGCCTGGGTAATAGCCAGGTGGCATTGGCTGGTAGAAGGCACCCGGAGGAGGCCAACCCTGTGAGATCTAATGGGTCTGTGGGAGGTAATTGGCAGCAGGCCAATTACCCAGATCCAATACCATGAAGGGCTTTATAAGTTACGCCTAGCACCTTGAAGCGTATCCAGAGACTGATCGGTAACCAGTGCAGCTCGCGGAGGATAGGTGTAACGTGGGTGTACCGAGGTGCACCCACAATCGCTCGCGTGGCTGCGTTCTGGACGAGTTGAAGTCTCCGAATACTCTTAATGACTCTATTCCACCATTCATTTATCATTAGTATAAGTCTTGTCCCACAGTGAGTTTTCCTGTAGCAAGGTCACCATGGTGAGTTGTCCCACAGTGAATTGGCCATGGTGAGTTGGCTGTGGTGAGTTGGCTATGGCAAGTTGGCTGTGGCAAATCGTCATAGACCCATGTGAAGGCACCATCTGATTAATTGAGAATTACAATTTCTTCTTAACCACCAAGAGTGCCCTTTCACTTTTTAGAATATCTGGGTCTAGACTAATTGTACCATGGGATCTCCCCAGTCAATGGGATGTGAGAATAACCTTGGAAGACAGAAGGAGTTGCAGCCTAGATAATGGTGAGATGACATCTCAGCCCGTAGAAGAAATGGGGATGGAGAAAGCATCTCAGAGCATCTTGTTTTCTGGAAAGCAAAGACAAGGGAAGGGAGAAATAGTTTAAGATGTGCAAGATTCTCTTATTATAATCTTGCAATACAACGGTGTTAATACTCATGGCTTTAGTTTCTTCACTAGCTCAAAAGGCTGACACTAACATTCAGTCCAGATCTTATTAGAACCAATGGTTTAAGCTGAACCTATCTCAGATACTCCAGTGAAACGTCTTGGTCAAGTCTTTATCTCTGAAATGTCCTTCTATTAAGGGCTGTGCAGATCCCTGAATAAGTATTTTATCTTGGTTGTATTTGTATTTGTATTTAATAGATTTATAGGCCGCCTAATCCCGAAGGACTCCGGGCGGCTTACAGAAAGTATTTTTTTAAAAAAAATAAAGAATTAAAAAACAGAGGAAACAGATTAAAATCTCATCATGCACCCAATGTGGTCGGGGCTGGACCTCAGTCATGAGGTCAACAGCCCCAGGCCTGCTGAAATAGCCAGGTTTTGATAGCCTTTCGGAAGGCACGAGAGTGGGTAGGGTCCGGATCTCTGGGGGTAGTTCATTCCATAGAGTCAGAGCGGCTACAGAGAAGACCCTCCCCCGGGGAGCCGCCAGCCGACATTGTCTGGCTGATGGCACCTGGAGAATATAGCAATAGCAGTAGACTTATATACCGCTTCATAGGCCTTTCAGGCCTCTCTAAGCGGTTTACAGAGAGTCAGCATATTGCCCCCAACAATCTGGGTCCTCATTTTACCCACCTCGGAAGGATGGAAGGCTGAGTCAACCCTGAGCCGGTGAGAAGGCCCATCCTGTGCGATCTTATCGGCCGTTGGGAGGTAGGTGGCAGTAGGCGGTCTCACGGGTATCCAGACAGGTCCTAGGCCATGTAGGGCTTTAAAGGTAATAACCACCGCCTTGAATCGCGTTCGGAGACCGATAGGAAGCCAGTGCAGCTCGCAGAGGATAGGTGTAACGTGGGTGTATCTTGCTACACCCAGTATCGCTCGCACGGCTGCATTCTGGACTAGTTGTAGTCTCCGAACACTTTTCAGGGGCAGCCCCATGTAGAGCGTGTTACAGTAGTCAAGTCTTGAGGTGACGAGGGCGTGAGAGACCGTTTGAAGTGCCTCCTGATCCAAATAGGGCCGCAACTGGTGCACTAGGTGAACCTGGGCAAAGGCCCCCCTGGTCACGGCTGACAGGTGATGTTCTAATGTCAGATGCGGATCCAGGAGGACCCCCAAGTTGCGGACCCTCTCTGAGGGGTGTAAATTTTCACCCACCAGGATTAAGGATGGACTATCTGGGCTGTCCTTGGGGGGCAACATCCACAGCCACTCGGTCTTGTCAGGATTGAGTGCATGTTTGTTCACTCCCATCCAGATCCTGACAGCTTCCAGGCACTGGCACATCACGTTAAGACTCAAGAGAAGCCTTTCCTCAATCCTGTGTTTCCAGAATAGCATGACCATGTTTTCTTGGTAGTGTAAAGAAAAACATTCATGAGGCTTTGCTAAACCTACTTTGACTGCATTCGCCAGAACTTCTATGTTTGCTGTGTGCATGTACACAACCCTCTTCTAATTACTGTAAGGGGTAGTTTACGAAGCGATACAAAGCATAGGCATCATGCATCACCCCTTTGCCTCAACAAGGAGAATGAAATCCAGTCCCCAATTGTCTCTAAAGTGAGTGAAAGGCAAATATGGCCAACACTGAGGTGGACTGAACTTTAAAAAATATATACTGCAGTCTTGCATTGGCCACTTGCCCCTGAGTCAAGTAAAATCTAAAAGCAATATTTTACATTGACAGGTAAATGAAACAGAGGATGCCTCCGTCCCATTGATAAAAAAAAACATTGATGGATATTCTCATCTGCCCTAATGAGATTCCAATATGTTATAAAAAGTGGCTAATGATCCAGCAGTAATAGTCTTGGTCCAGAGTGATCAGCCTGCAACTACTTAAAATGCATCATTTGATTCATGCCAAATGATCGTCATATGTCATTATATCCTTTCCCAATTGTCTGCTCTGAATAATAATTTTTGAATACTGAGGGTAGCGTTTAATGCACGCTCCTAATTTCTGCATTCTTCTCACTATATCACATTGTATCCAGCTCCATGAAGATAAAGTTGCTTTCATTGTCCTTCTTTGGGAATATTTACAGACCCAATAGTACAATATCTTAAATGGAGAAAGGCACTTCCTTTCCAACTATTGTAAAATTTAAATAGGGAGAAAGTTCTTTTCAGACACACTCCAAAAGCCCATCTATCAATATGTTAACCCCACCATTTTGCATGCATTCATTTAACCTGTGCCAATCTACTTTGCAATACATAAGCTAACGGCTGATTGCAGCCCCTACCTATAGCCTTTTTTATTTCCTATAGTGGCAACAAATGATGCCACTATTCTTGAGGAGGCTGGAGGAATTTCTATGCTCAGTCCATTACAAATAACAGTATGGGTAACCAAGAGATTGTTACAAAAACATGCCATCCATTATTCATTATTGGCTGTTGGCAATTATGTAGTCATTAAAGTTTCAACTGACCAAACTCCTAAATCCATGTGACTTAGATGAGCAATTGTGCACTCCAAATAGTCTGAGTAAATAGTTTACAAGGAACCCACAGTCCACAAAAGGCACTCTTGATCTGCAAATAGATTAATCAGTGTTATTCATCAGTCATATACCACAAGAAAGCCAACATGCCTGTGTGTGGCATAGTTTTCCATGGCACGTAAGGTTACCTGTGGCTTCCACACCCACTTTGTGCTTAGAGCTTTATTTTTCCACACTGCTGCCTCCTTCCAGCCCTATATAGGTATTTGGTGGCACACAAAGTGGAAGAACAAAGATAAGAAAGCTAAAATCAGCCTTCGTAACTGGAAAGTCAACTGAAAAACCTAGAATGTTTTCTGCTACATTTCCCAGGGGATGTTCAACCTAGGTTTCCATGATTCTATGTAACGTGAGATACAGTGGTGGGTTTCAAAAATTCTTTGAACCTACTCTGTGGATGTGGTCTCCTTTGTGGGAGCGGCTTGCTGTCCATGTGACCAGATGGGAGTGGCTTTCCGCCCATGTGACCAGATATGAAGATGCCAATGACACTTGTCAGAACCACCTTAAATTACCTCACACACAGCACTGGCATGCATAAGAATATGATGTGAACTTGTTTTTTAAAAGGCATATTTGGTTTGCATTAAAACAACTTCAACACACGCAATGTTCTGATTGCACCACAAACGCAGTAGTCATCCTTACCTTTCACAGAGGCACTGAGTTTTATAAATATGAGCATGATAGTGTAGAATAATCATATCCAAGGACCAGTGGTGGGTTTCAAAAAATTTTGGAACCTATTCTGTAGGTGTGGCCTGCTTTCCAGGTCCATTGGTGGAACCTCTTCTAACCGGTTCGGTAGATTTGACGAACCGGTTCTACCGAATAGGTGAGAACTGGTAGGAACCCACCTCTGGTGAGATACCTACAAATGTTGAAAAGTTTGCTCAGCCATATGAAAAACCATAGAGATAGCAAAGGAGAAGTATAAATCAATAAGAACCCTATCCATTTTAATACCTTTTAAAAACCTAATTTGAAAATATATGAAATGGTTGGGGTTCTTCTTCTTTTGTTCTATAAGTTATTAAGTGCTCAGCATGCATAAAACAACATTCTTTGCAAAAATAAAACCCCACCTCTTTTTTAGCACTTCCAAGAATGACTAGGTGATTGGACTTCATTTCAGAAAATTATGAAGAAGAAAGCCTCCCCTACACACAAAGTCCCAAGAAGTTATACACATTTGGAACATTTGTATTACAAAAGGAGAGAAAATGGTGAGTTAAATTTTATTATTTTTTCTCTGAGGAATTAAAAATTCTAGATGGAGGAAGTCAATATTTTTAAATCTAGAGCAGTGAAATTTCCTTGTCATTATTATTAGCAAAAGTAATCATCATTGTAATGGGTAAGGTGACCAGATTTTAACATGGGTAAAGAGGGACACCATTGACCGGGGTGGGGGGTTCTTGAAATTGGGCCTTTTTTAAAACACTGCAGGACGCGGGACAAATTGTTCAAAAGTGGGACTGTCCCGCCAAAAGCGGGACGTCTGGTCACCTTAGTAATGGGCCTGTCCATAGTTACCCAAAGCTTCTGAAGGGGAAGAGACCTTCTGAACTTTATACAATTTAAGAGAGATGGCAATAAAAGACTGATCTTTTATTGAGTTAGTTACATATTAGCTATTATTATCCTGCAGGAACTGGGAAGAAAGAAAGGCTAAAAAAGGCCAGATGGCTACTATTTTTAGATATCATGGTGAAATCTTGGGCACCACTGAACACATCTCTCCAATGTTCATTTTCTGCAGGGGAACAAAATCACACAGAGAGAGACATGCATTTGGGGTGACTGTAAACAGGTCTCTTCCAAGCACTTACAACCAGCAATAAAAGTAAATGGTTATCACCAGCAGCAGAGTATCCCAGGAGCCCTACAGCTTCCTTTGAGATATGTGGATGTACAATTGCAGCTCAAAACTCTTGTCCAAGAAAGAGATGCAGGAGTCACATTTATTCCAATTTCCTTTCCATCTTAGCTGGAAATTATATCAGGAAAAAGAGTCCTCCAGTCATTTGCAGTTTCCATGGGTTTATGACCACATTAATTTCATTTCAAATTACAGACTCCATCTCTTCCCTCAACTACTTCTTTGCAAATTTGAGCTGAACTTAGCAGAAGTGGAAACAGATTCATGACCTAGCTTGTCAGAATCTATAGAAGGAGGGGGGAAAGAAAGGGGTAGCAGGGAAGGAGAAACATTAAATATTTCTTCTTGGTGACAGAGGGAGAAAAATGGACCACATTATATTGTGTCCCAATCATATGTCAAGCTGGTAGAGAGAGGTAAGCAGGGGGCTTCTTAGGGTCGCTAGTCAGGTGTTAAAGTCATAAAAAAGGCAAGGACAAAAGCACTGAAGGGAAACGAAAGTAGCAAAGGACAACAATAATGGACAATATAGTCTTATTTTTATCTGAGAAAGATTTTAGAAGAATCACTTCCATCATGAACTCTCTTTCCTCTTTCAGAGTGCTTCAGTCTGTTTTCCTCCTGTAGGCAATTATGAATAGGGAGTCCTGATGATCCATCTACCTTACTCTTACAAAACTAAAGGTTATGCCACCAGAACTTTAAAAAGGGTAAAGTGATTAACTGCCCCAAGGTTCTCACATGGAGCAATGCTTAGTCAAGTTGATTGATATTTAAAATGATCAGATGAAGTTGCATTTTTCATCAAGGGCAATGTGATTAATAAATAAAATGCAGGTATAATATTTTTTCAAATATTTGGGGCAGAAAGATATCATATCCCACATATTCTTGTTGGTCAGAAGTTGGTAGCCTTTGATTCTAAGTGATATGGTGAGGGGCAGGGAGGAGAGGAGAGGAGTTTTTAGTTTAGTGTAGTTTACTTTATTGTCATTGCACCTCATACAATGAAATTAAATGCCATCTTCAGTGCACATTATATATATAAAAAATTAAACAAAAGCACACATCCTTCACATTCTATACAATTGAATTAAAAACCCATGATATTGCATTAATATTGCACTATACAGTAGAATTCAATATAATTATTGCTCTGAGATAGAAGCTCTTTTTTAGCCTATTTGTCCTTGTCTTTATTATCCTGTACCATCTGCCAGATGGTAATAGTTCATAATAGTGCCCAGGATGAGATGGGTCTTTGAGAATGTGTCAGCTGTTCCTCCATCAATAACCAAGAAAGAAAACTCCCAACTCCATTGTTCATGGAATTAAAATACTTTTACTGGTAATGAAAAGATAGCAACGAAAGTAAAGCAAGATCTCAGCCAGAAAGGCGCGAGCAAGTACACATCAAATCATAACCCATCCCCTCCCTCCAATGACCCCACCCCAGTGTCCCAATCTGCAACTCCCTTAGGTGTCATGTGGATTGCATCTCCAAAAGGCATCTTCAGGTTGGTATGCAGGATAGTTGGCCTTGACCAGGTCCAAACACTGGCCACCAGAATGCGCATAAGATGGTGAGAAGAAAACTCCCTTTTCCATATCACCTCCTATACCATTTATTCCCATCCCAAATACCATGCCCCCACCCGCCCCGTTTCTATGGCAGCGAATAGCGAGTAAGCGAAGCAGAGGCTGACAAAATGTTTTGAACTTTCTTAAGGCAGAGGGAGCTATAAAGCTCTTCCAAAGAGGGGAGAGGGCAACCAATGATCCTCTGGGCAATGATGTTAGCCCTCTGGAGCTCTGTCATATTTGCCACTGTGCAATTGGCAAACCAAACTCTATTAGGTGCAGTATGTTAAAATACTCACTATGCTGCAGCAGTAGAAGATCACCAACAGGCAAGGAGAGGAGATGAAGAAAAGGAAGGAAGGAAGGAAGGAAGGAAGGAAGGAAGGAAGGAAGGAAGGAAGGAAGGAAGGAAGGAAGGAAGGAAGGAAGGAAGGAAAAAGATAGATAGATAGATAGATAGATAGATAGATAGATAGATAGATAGATAGATAGATAGATAGATAGATAGATAGATAGATAGATAGATAGATAGATAGATAGATAGAGAGGCAGGCAGGCAGGCAGGCAGGCAGACAGACAGATCAGAGTAAAATAAATCCCAAATGTCCTAGAGACTGGTTATCTCCTCACAGTGAGTATACTATCTTGTAACATGATTATTTTCACATAAGAATAAAAACATGATTTATATCATCTTAATAATAGCTGGGTAATGCCATAAAGATGTACGTCTCTAGTGAGGAAGAACATTTAAAAGTTCCTGCATGTCATTCTTCAATTTCCCATATTGTCTTTTTAATTTACCAGAATGCTAAGTCTGTAAGGTGCGAGATGGGTAGCATCATAGGCCTTATAGCATTTCTAAAACATTGCAAACTCCTTGGAGAGAATGAAATTGGGTATAACCACAAAGTTTGGCCCTGGATTGGATTTCAGAGCACAAATAAGTTGAAAGATGCCAAAGCTAACCCTAGCCAGCCTATTAAAAGATATATCAAAACAATGCAAATATATATCCACCATTGCTTGATTCTAGAACCTAGATCATCAGATTTCTATGGAAAAGTTCCTATGTTCACTTTCACCAGCTCTTTCTACTTTCTGTTTTGCTCTTATTAGCTGATTGTCAACCCTGAAGCTGGCCTGGCTGAAGCCATTTTGGAGCTTCAGTGTTGCCACATTGGAGCGAGGGATAGGAGGGGAGATTAGAGATAGCTGGGGATATGTAGCCAAAGTAAAATACTTTCTCTGGGGAACCAAGGACATTCTGATACCTGGCCAGAGGAAGGAGGAGTGATGTTACCATTCCAGTGGACGCTGCATTGATTGGGCTGTGTGACTGATTGTTTGGGGCTTTGGTGGAAAACTTTTAATTAGGTGAAAACCAAGAGGCCCTTCCAAGTTGGTTTTCACCAGATATATGCCAATTTCATATTTCCAATAAAGCTATTCTTTGAGGAATCTACTTGCCTTGGAGTTCTTGCTTGCAATGGATTTATTACTTGGAACCCTGACATTGATTTTTTTTTGTGGGGGAAGGGATTATTTGGGTATGCTATTCAATACATTTTTTCTCTTCTTCTGAAGAAATCCCTTCCTGAGAAAATTAGATGAATCAACCTTATTTTCTATATCATTTATATATCATTCCAGAATCAACTCAGAGTTTTCCTCTTCAGCTTCATTTTTGAAGGCTGCACAAACATTTGCATAAGTATAATTATAGCTAACTTGTCTGCAATAGTCCCTTTTACGTGCCTTTTTTGATCAGAGAAAATTTGGAAAGATTGTATGGAAAGGGAGAGTTGTGTTTCAGGTCACTTCTGAAGTCAGGATCTGTAAATTAAATTCATTTGCATTAAACTGTGCCCAATCCTTGTCCCTGATGGGGTTCAGAGATGCCTATGAAATTAAACTTCCTCCTAACTTTTTGGTTTTTTTTAATTTCTTAAATTATTTTTTATTGTTCTCAGATCAATCTCAAAGTGAGAAAGAAAAACCTTCCAAACATACCAGTGGCTGTTAAGGTAGGCACTCTAATTTCCAATTTAATTTTTCTTCTGGTAAAGCAGAAGTGGTAATACATCAAACTACGGGAGACAAGATGATTTTGGCATAAGCTTTTTTTTTTTTAAAATGTCCTTGCATCTTTTTTTTCCATTTAAATTTTTTGATGCATTAGTCAGCCTTAGGATAGAGGTACTGTATTACATGTTCACTCACGGAGGGCTGGTTTTTTTTTTTTAGTTCCTGCTCCAGCACCAGCTATATTTTCTTTGCACAATTTTCAGTCTCATATCTATTCTTCGCACTTTAATGGAATGGTGGCTTGCAAACATTAGACTGGTCTTATATAATTCCTCTTTTAAAAAATTCTATAACCAGCCCCACTGCTCTTCATGTGTTTGTATGCTGCTCTCAAAACCCTCCAGAACCCTTTGGGATAGAGAGGAGTATTGGTATAGTTGGAAAGAAGGGCAAAAGGGTCCATCCATGTTATTACTGAACAGTCGTCCCTCAATGAGGCGGGGGGGGGGAGGTAGGAATTTGATACCGTCTAGCCGCAATTTACAATGCAGTCCTTTTGGCTGTTCCAAGAAGATTCCACACCTCTGAGTTAGGTGATCCTGAGGTCACAGATAAAATCCCAAGTAACAGTGGTGGGATTCAAATAATTTAACAACCGGTTCTCTGCCCTAATGACCATCTGGGTAGGTGGGGCTCAGTGGTCATGTGACTGGGTGGGCATGGCCAACTCAATGTCACTCAGGTCGATGGACGCTTCACCTTAGCTGTTACAATGTAATAAGGGTTAACCGGAGAGGCAGTTTCTGTAAGCAGGGCAATAAAGATTAGGCTAGAAACAACACCAGACTGTTTCCTTCCTGCCTTCCTTACAGGATTAGCCCTGTAAAGTGAAAAAAAAACAAAAGGAGATTTCTTCCAACAATCGATTCTCTGAACTACTTAGAAAGTTACCAACCGGTTCTCCCAAATAGGTGCGAACTGGCTGAATCTCACCACTGCCAAGTAACCACAACAGCTCTCAGAGTGTTAAGACCAGTTGACTGCAAGAACACACATTCTTTACATTTCCCCTCCCCCAACTAATCCCAACTACCAATAACTTCCTTTCTTCTTCCACACTATCCAATACAACTGATGAAGCTTCCAGGATAATAGCAATAGCAAAAGCAATAGCAATAGCAGTTAGACTTATATACCGCTTCATAGGGCTTTCAGCCCTCTCTAAGTGGTTTACAGAGTCAGCATATTGATCCCAACAACAATCTGGGTCCTCATTTTACCCACCTCGGAAGGATGGAAGGCTGAGTCAACCCTGAGCCGGTGAGATTTGAACAGCCAAACTGCAGAACTGCAGTCAGTTGAAGTAGCCTGCAGTGCTGCATTTAACCACTGTGCCACCTGCACAAAACATCTCTTTCTTCTTTCTTCCTCAAAAAAATCAGTCCAGTTGCCTTTTCAAAAGTAAAAGCCACTTTTGATACAACTATGACCTGGATGACTGAGAATCATCACGGACACCCCAACTTCCAGGGTTCCTCCTGCCTTCTTCCTGTACAGATTACTTTCTTTCTCTCATAAATATTGATTGCCATCAGTTGCAGCCCCCAGGGACATGTCAGCAGTCGTCTTCCAGCCCCCTCTTTACTAACAGGGCCAAGAGGCCATTGCTTCACCATAGAAACAGAGGAAGCAGCCTGCACCATGTCCCTCAGTCAAGTGGCCAATATCCTTGAGTAACTGGTCTACTAGATGACTGAGTGGGGAGCACAGAAGTGGCACTAGGACCTAGTTTAGTTTAGTTTTAGTTTAGTTTTATTTGTCTTGTATGCTGCCCACTCCCGAAGGACTCCGGGCGGCTTACAATAAACAAGGGAGGGGATAAATAAACAAAACAATACTTTAAAATACACAACAGTCACAGTTACTGTGGGGCTGGGTATTTCGAAAGCCCCCCGGCCTGCTGGAGCAGCCAGGACTTAACGGCTTTGCGGAAGGCTGGGAGGGTAGTAAGGGTCCGGATCTCCACGGGGAGATCGTTCCAGAGGGCTGGAGCTGCGACAGAGAAGGCTCTCCCCCGGGGAGTCACCAGCCGACATTGGCTGGCAGATGGAATCCGGAGGAGACCTAACCTATGAGATCTAATCGGTCTATGGGAGGTAATTGGCAGGAGGCGGTCTCTCAGGTACCTACAGGGGCTCCTGTTCTGCTTCACAAAGCTACTTGCCATAGACTGCCACCCCAACAACAACAAAACAAGTCCAATGTAGTTGTTTCTCTAAGCCAGTGTTTCTCAACCTTGTCAACTTGAAGATGTCTGGACTTCAACTCCCAGTATTCCCCAGCCAGCGATGCTTCAAGTTGACAAGGTTGAGAAACACTGCTCTAAGCATGATCAAAGGTCTTTTGTCATCCAAACAAGGAAACTAATATTTGAGTAGTATGGAGCGACATGATTTATCACTAAGATAAAGGAGTCTGGTTTATTTATAGGTTCTCACCAGGCAATGAGATGGATCCAATGGGGGAATAGGTTTTTTTTTCTCCTTAAATTGTGGTGTCTTATCATATCCTATTTTATATCTCTAGAGCAGGGGTGTCGATCTGGTCTAGGGGGCACTTGGATCTTGCCCACGGGACTGCCCTGAAATCAGTGAAGGAGCATCCTGCAGTGCCTCTGCCAGTGAAAACAGAGCTCGGGAGGGCCACATGCAGCCCTCCTGAGCTTCACTTTCACTGGCATAGGGTTGCAGGAGGCAGGGGCAGGCGAAAATGGAGGTTGGGAGCCTATTTTTACTGGCAGAGCATTCAGGCCACCACACGAGTGATGTTGAACTGGCCATGCCCACCCAGCCCATGGAAGTGAAACCCAACCCTGATGCAGCCCTCAATGAAATGATGTTTGATCCCCCTGGTCTAGAGATTGCCAGGCACCTGTTTTTTCTGCTATTTCTTTTTTTAATCCAGCCAAATTCATGAATGAATGAACAGAAATTATGTTTGTATTCCTATGAATAGCATTGTCTTATTTGTATGTTATTGCTGATTGTGAGACAGGCATGGACAAACTGGTACTCACCAAATATTTTAGACTACATTTTTCACAATCCTGTGCTGATGAGAGCCAAGGACAAAATATCTGGAGGGCACCAGTTTGATTAAACCTACCTGATGCAAATGAAGCTGATGATTTATTGCACCAAATGCTTAGATTCTCAAATGTAGAGAAATGGTTGGATAGTGTAAAGAATCCTGACTAGCCATGCAAATTTGTTTATTAACTTCAGCTAATTTAGGAATCGTTGTGGAATTCGGTATCTGTAAATTTCAGTAAAAAAAAATGCTCTGACTAGCCCACACGTCTCCAAACTAAATGTAAATTAGAACATATTTATCATATTTATTATTTGACTACTTTCTGCCAGATCTCACTTAAAAAAAACTCTCATATAATTTTCAGCATTTTGAATCTATTAAAATAATTCATGTCTGGAGGGGGGGAAAAAACCTTAAATACTGTATATTTCAGGAGGAAAAAAATGCATATGAAAAGGCAAATTTTAAAAGAAACAGAATTATGGTTTTAAAAGTGTGCATGGGTTGAACCTGAGATATATGTCCATGGTGACAACATTTGTCTCCTGCAAATTGCAAAGTTATGTACAACACCCAAAGGAGTTATATTTCATAACTCTCTGTTTGGAATAGTAGATGCAATGGCTCTTAGAAACTTGAATTCACAGAATGCGAAGGCTCTCCAGTACAATGCTACCTATTTTATATTCAGTCTGAATACGCACACAGAGAGAAACACAAAAACACACACACCAAGCTTGTGGAATAATTGTCCAGTGCTCTGCAGATACAAACACATAACAACTAATTTGTCTTAGCATCAGAGAAATGACAGAAAACTGTGGTAGATAGATGATCGTGGCCTTGGTGTCAAAAAGGAAAAAATGCACTCCACAGAAATGTGCATTGTGTTTACAGCCAATTAGAATCCCATCAGAGCATTCTCTTGCTACTCCAGGCTAATAGAACCCGGGAAGGACACAACCAGTTGTAACAAGCATCCATTATGTCCCAAGGATTAATTATAATACCCCAAGTTGTTGGATGTTAAACATTCCAGCATCCTGCAGTCTTTGGATGGTTATGGAGAAATGGGCTGTGTATTGGGGGGGGAATGAGGAGAGATACCAGTTTTGTTAAGTTTTGGCTGGTTATTACACAATAGAGGGAGGTTATTTGTAAGTAAGTATAGTAAGTATAATAAGCAACTCTAAATTACTTATCACAATGATAAAAGAGGAAAGTATCCTGGGAGTTATCCAATCCCAGCTATCAAATTCTAAATTGGGGTATTGCCTTCTTAGAAAACAAGCATTTTGGGCAGTTCCCAGTTCCAAGTGGTTTAACAGCTTCTCTAACATAGCGTCATGTTGAAACAGCATGGGGTCCACCATTGAACCCCTCAATACTTAATCAGGCTACTTGTCTTCTTCTAACTAAAAACTTCAAGATTAAAACTCTGCTTATGCTCTTTCACCTAAAGAACAGAAATAAGGAACATATTTCTTTCTGCTTGAAACACAGGAAAATAGTTTTTTCGCAAGTAGGACAACTGGGTGGGCAGTTAACCACATTATCTTAGTCATAGAGCGCAGTTTAGGATAATCAAAGTTCAACTTGTAAACAAGCTATAGGTTAACCATATTTTTAGCAATATATCTGAGTGGTGTTCTGACTTTTCCTCTTTCTGCATGAGTAACCAAGATTCATTTCTCTTTTAGTTTCACTTTACTTCCCTATTGTGGTTTGGGAATCATGTATTGTAATTTTCCTTAAATATTTGTAATTTACCCGAAATAACCTTGTGCTGACTTAGGTGAGAAGTTATGACCTGGACTAGTGCACGCCTATATGACGTCTATATGATTTGTAATAACCATTTCAAAGGTATAAAACCTCTGTCAAAATGTACCTAAGTCAGATCAGTTAGGTGGAAATCTACTGGTCTCTTGAATGCATTCAATAATAATAAACCTTTCTTCTCTGGAAAAGGTATCGTCTCATGTTCTTGCGTAAGTAGAAAGGCAGACCCTGATTTTGCCATTACAATGTTTCTATATGAATTATCTATGGATGCATTTTGTAAGAAAACATGCTTTGATCAGCTTAGACCTGACTGCATCAGTGTTAGAGGTGTTATTGAGTCCAGTCTGTTAAAATTCCATATTGTTTTGTGATTTTAAAAAATGCAAGAAAAATCCCTCAATCATAAAATACTAGAGTTTAAAGGACCTTGGAGAATTTGTAGTCAAAACCTGTGCTTATGCAGGAGACCCTATACTTTTTCAGATAAGTTTCTTTTTGAAAGCCTCCAGTGATGGAGCACCCATAACTTCTTCTTTTCTGTATTAACTTTTTATTTTATTTTATAGCATATGAAAATTCCAATTTCAATTGAACAGTGTGTTGTCTGGGTACAAATCATTTTAGGAAATAATAATCACAGTATTTACAACAATATTCATTGCATTACTATCGATTATATTAATATTTTTTCTATTTTTTTTACTTTAATTGAACAAAAACACAAAAAAAGAATCATCCTTCATTACATCTTGTAGAAAGTGCGTTGATTGGTTACAGATAACTTTTGTGCATTTCTTCCACAGTCATTACTTATAGTTCATATTAGATTGTACACTTTAAGTCAAAAATCTTTGTATATCTTACTATCAATGTATCACAATTCTCATTTGACTACAATTATTTGAATATGCTTTTACCTCAAATCATTTATACTTAAAATACAACCACATAATGGCATTCATTAGCTATTTCAAAAAAATCCTCCAATAACATTACACCTTTATAATATCTTTTAAGTAAAAGTAAATTAATAAAGTTTTCTCCCTTTTTTTCCAAGTCACTGATTAAAATTTATATCCAAGTTACTTTTGCCAATACCATAGCATGTTTATATTGTTAAACAATGACCATTAACATTTCCTTGTTATTATTATAATTGGCTAAAAATCATTTACTATTTATGTCCCATCTCCTCTCGTCAGACCCCCCAAAAAAGAAAATACCTTACACCTTTATAACAATATCTAAATAAAAATTTGTTAATAAAATTTTATAGGTCTTTTTCCCAAGTCACAATTTGCAATTTATATCCAAATTTCTTTTGCTAGGTTACCATACATGTATATATCATTAGACTATATCCATTATTATCAATCAGTGACGTGCAGTCAGGGGAGGCAGGAGAGGCAGAGCCTCACCACTGTCATCATGAAAAGGAAAAAAATGTAAAAGGAAAAAGGCTGAGGTAGTTGCTGCCAGAGTCACAGTGGATGACTCTGCTTAGTGCTTAACTGTTTAAAAAAGCCTCTAAAAAAGTGCCCTCTACAGGAGGAGGCGGGAGAACCACGTGCCTCATTTAGTCTGACTTTATGATCACTCGAGCAGAATTAAGCAAGGGTTAAAAGCTGAAAAATTCCATATGTAGATGAGGCACGTGGCTCTCTTGCCTCCTCCTGTAGAGGGCTTTTTTTAAGAGGCTTTTTTAAACAGTTAAGCAGAGTCATCCATTGGGGACTCTGGCAGCAGCTAACCCAGCCTGACCTCAGCAGCTCTTGCCTTTTTCCTTTTACATTTTTACATTTTCATGATGGCAGGCAAGAGCAGAGTTGAAATCCACTGTGATTGTAAAACAGCTGGAAAATGTATGTGGGTCGGAGAGAGGGGGGGAATTCAAAATTAATGTAATTTGTAAGTAATTGTAAGTAATTTGTATGTGTGTATGTGTGTGTGCGTGTGTTTGTTTCTTCACTCAGAGGGAAGGGGGTAGGAGAGGCAGGGAGGGCAGCCCACCAGCTTTTTTTCTCTGTATCAGGGCAGCCCACCAGCAGAGGCGGGTCTTTTACCCACATCTGCTGGTGGGCTGGTGCTTTCCTTCTTTTGCTGTAAAAGAAAGAAAGCGGCTTTTGCCCGCCCCGCTACTATGTCCGACATAGAGGCGGGACACCTCTATGTCGAACATAGCAGCGGGGCGGGCAAAAGCTGCTTTCTTTCTTTTTGCCTCACCAGCCATAAACCTCACCGCACGTCACTGATATCAATGATGGATTTATCAGAAGTGATTAAGAGACAAAAGAGCAATAAAACACCAGGACCAGATGGGCTGCCCACCGAATTTTACAAATGTTTACAAGATACTTTAGGCTGATCAATGTATTGTTTTCTATGTAACTTTCCTGAGTTTGCCTATTTTTTAATAGATGCTTCCCAAATGCACATTATTTTCAGATGTGCTTTTCAAGTTGAAAAATAGGTTAGTCCCTGGCAATTGTGTAAATAGTGTGGACATCTGTGCTGCAACTGAGTCCTTTTTGATGGATTGTGCCTGTTCATTGGAAAAAAGGCTTATGCCATATATCTCAGCCACCCCAAAATGAGATCTGTGCACTAAAGATAAGATGGAATTTGGACCCTATATTGACATTTTAGAAAAAAGGTTGATTTGGTTTACAGAAGATGGCTGGAGAACATGCCTTCTTCAACTTTTTCTCGGAATCAGTTCTCATTCTGTCTAATGAAGGAACAATTGCTTTCCAAATTCCTTTTAAATGAAAAAGAATTTAGGTGAAACTCTCACAAATGGTGAGTTGTATTTCTGCATTTATTTAATTATGAGAGGACTGATGAATGTGTTTGATTGTCCTACCTTTCATTATGCAATCTTCTGTCCTACCTCCTACCATCGTATGTTTCAGTTAAATTCTAATGGAAGATCTCAAAAGGAAATCCCTTACCCTGGAAGTTTTCAGACTGGATAGTATTGGAGGCTGATAGAAAAAGACCTGTAAAAGAAAATGATATCCCATTAACACTTTCATAATAAAGAAAGTTGTGAGTTGATAGCTTTTGGGAAATCATGGCAATGTAAAAAGAAAACCCTCAGTTGGTAAATGTACAAAGTACTTCTACTTTAAAAAAAAGATATTGTGGCATGATTATTTCTATTTATTTCTTGCTATCTGGTGTGTTGTGTTCCAAAATGACGATCCATTTGTATTTGTAAGTCTCACAAGATCTTTACCTTCTCATTTTCGATAACTTTTTCCACTTTATGTTCCCATGTCTTTTTGGATACAGGTAAATCATAATTTTTACAGAATGACCAGTGGATTAATTTAGCAACTGGTTGTGTCTAGCTTTGTAATCAGTTTATGCAATTTTGCTGCATTCACATATTAAATGTGAAACAGTTTCAACTTTGTTGTTGCAAAGTTGGCAGTTTGGAATGTCAGTGGATTTTTTTATCTTCTTTTTCATGGCATTAGTTCTTGTTCTTGAGCAGCTAGTGTTAAATCTTCCATTTCTTTGTTGATGGTTCCCATCTTAAGCCATGTCCATGTCAAGTTGTCATCACATTTTCTTTCAATGTTTTTCAAGTGCTGCCCATGCAAAGCTTTGGTTTTCCATCTGTTTAATCTGTCATCCAGCTGTTTTTCCTTATATTTTTCCTTTGTTTCCATTGTTTTTATACTGTTCTCCATTTTCACAGCCTGCAGCAATTTTTCTGTACTTTGGTTCACATTATCATTCAAATTTCATTTTTCTTCTTTTACAGTTTGATGGATATGCAATAGCCCTCTGCCACCTATTTTTCTTGGCAGGTACAACCTGTCGATGTCACTTTGTGGATGTAAAGCGTGGCACATATTCAAAAGTTTGTGCTTTTTCCGGTCCAAGTTTTCCAGTTCAGCCAAAGTCGATGATTCCAACTGAGTAGCATATCACTGGAACTGCCCATGTATTAATGGCTTTAATTATGTTTCCAGCATTCAGCTTTGATTTTAATATTTTGTGGACCCTCCTGATGTATTCCTTTTGCGTTGACTCTTTGACTTTTCCATTCAAGATGCTATCTAATATGACTGTAATCGTCATATTGTAATCGTCATCCTTTGCTAATGCTTTCACTATGCTTCCATTTCCCAGTTCTATTCCTTCTATTCCTTCTATTTTTCCTCACTGCATGGATAATATAGCATATTTTTAAATGCAAAATTCATTTTGATGTCACTGATGAACAGTTGAACTGTGTTGAGTATTGATTTAAGTTCACTGGTGCTTTTCACTTACATTTTTAAGTCATCCATGTATAGTAGATAGTTTATCTTGCCATATTGGCTTGAGACTTGGTATCCCAGTTTTGTTTTTCATAGGATTATTGTCAGTGGAATTAATGCAATGTTGAACAGTAGTGGTGAAAATGAGTCCCCCTTCAAGATTCCTCATCTGATGTTGACTTTACCAATGTTCTCCCCATTTGCTGTTAGAACTGTACATTTCAAAAATGTACAGATATTTTTGTTGATACCAAAGTTTTCCAGACAGGTGTTAATCCTGCTTTGGTGTAATGAGTCAAATGCCTTCTTGTAATCAATCCACGCCATATTTAAATTTGTTTTTCTTCATTTTGCATTTTTAGTACCATTTTGTCAATGAGCAGCTGATCTTTTGTTCCTCTTGATTTTTTTACAATTTCCTTTGTGTTCTATTGGATACAAACTGTTTTCCATCAGATGGTTGAATACTGAATTTGCCAGTACTCTTGTAAAAAGTTTGAACATTGACAGTAATTGGGTGATAGTTGCTTGGTTCTGTGCCCTTTCTGGATCTTTCATTATCAAGTATGTTTGACCACTGTTTTCCTTCTTTCAAATACTTCAGATTGCTGACATCCCCTCTTAGTTTTTTATTTTATTTTCAAGTCGAATTTTCCACTTTGGTGTTCTAGTGGGTTGTGTGTTTTTTTTTGGCATTTTATAATCCAGTTCTGTAGTTATAATGGTGGATGTGCTATACATTAGTTGGTTGGTTTCATATAGTGTGCTGAATGGGATGGAAGTTAAAATATTATTCATGGCAGATCTTTCACTTGTTTGCTATGCACTTTGTGATGATAGGTTGTCTTTTTCTTTCTATGTTTCCTTTGATGTGGTTTTCATTTTCTCTTTCAGCATTTTTGCTAGATCAGTTAGCTCTACACTTTTGAGTTGTTGCACAGGAGGATCTCCATCCTGTATGTTGGTTTCTTCCACTGGCTGTTCAGTTTGTTCAGGTGTTGGACCAGTTTCTGTCGCCGCAATGAAGGCAATAACAGCCATAGGATACACCAGGGTCTACGGCGGGGAGAATGATGTTCACATCGGTTTCATTGTGGGAAAGGTTAAACTAGCACCACAACTTCCCCATAACCATTCCCGAGATCCAGCTCATAAGAGCCGAGGTGGCACAGTGGTTAGGGTGCAGTACTGCAGGCCACATCAGCTGACTGTTATTGGGCAGTTCAGTGGTTCTAATCTCATCGGCTCAAGGTTGACTCAGCCTTCCATCCTTCCGAGGTGGGTGAAATGAGGACCCAGACTGTGGGGGCAATATGCTGACTCTGTAAACCGCTTAGAGAGGGCTGAAAGCTCTATAAAGCGGTATATAAGTCTAACTGCTATTGCTATTGCTCACTTCAAACGCTTCTCCAGACGGAGTCCTCTCATGTTGGGCTTAGCAGTGATCATCCTCACCACCCTCATGGCAGAGGTGGCAGCTATCATCAATGCTCAACCTTTGGTTCCAGAGACTTTGGGTCCTGAAAACCCAACTGCCCTCACCCCAGCCACCTTGCTGACCCTGAAGACAGGTGACTGGCCAGCACCAGCAGGGAACTTCATTCCCAAAGACTTGTATTGGAACTCATGGCCTTTGGGACTTGTGCACCAAGTCCTACCCAGTGATGATGAACTAGTTCACCAAATGGAAGTTGCAAACCCACTGGAGTCATGTCGCGACCAACAGACTTTCACCAAGAATCTCTACACCAGTCCAATCACCAACCTGATATTGCTGCTAAGGAAAACTGAAGATTGAACCTCAAGCTTTGCATGCTTTGTGCTTACCTCATTGTTTGCATGTTTGATGTTACATCTTTGTTTATCTTAGTTAATTAGATAGTCAAGTTTGCATTGTTTTATGCCATGCCTTTGTTTGCCTTTAGTTAAAAGTTAGTTGATAATGGAATTTATAATTCCAGGTGGGGAGTGTGCTGCCCCAGCAGTATATAGCTAGTGTAGGAATTAAGAACTATCTCCTTTAATAAACTACCTCCTGGGAAATGTAGGCAGAAACTGCCTTATGGGAAATGTATTTCCATGACATGTGATCACATCTGTGTTTTTGATTGGCCACTGGGACATCCTGCCTGCATGCAAAGTTTACAGCCAGTCAGTTTAAATGCCTTTGTGATCGAGAATAGTAGCATTTGTATCTCTGCTCAGCATGGGAGTGAAATCATCATCTTTTTATACCACGTGATGGGACAGATTATAGAACGTTAGAAGTATCTTAACACTGAACTGTAAGTTTTGCTATTAAGAATGCCTGATAATAAACTTGATCTGAATGAAATTCCTAAGCATGGAGTTAACTGCATGTCCTGAGCAAGCCTACAACGCTCAAGGCAGAACAGGCACTGACAAATTTGCCATCAGTCAATTGCAGAAGGCAGCTTTACTTGGAACAATTTCCATCCTGCGACGATATCTGTAACACAGTCAAACATCCAGATTTGCCTATCCCAGGTCCTTGCTAAGGACTCAATAGGTAGACAAAAGTGCAAAATCTAATCTGAACATCTGGCTGACTGTGCAATGATCAATAATAATCATAATCATAATCACAGTTTGGGCTTTGAAATATGCTTTGGTTCCCCCCCACCCCCCCGAAATACAAAAAAATATGTATCTATCATTTCACAACTGGGGGGAGGGTTTCACAGAGGCCAAAACAATCTGGATCTGTCTACTTCCATGAATTTCTTCATATTTATCACCTCCTTGTTCAGCAACGGAATGGTCGTAATTTATTGCTGGGTGTCCATAGAAATCATCTACTAGTAATGTAATAAAGAGCTAAGAGCCCTGGAAACTCCAATAAATGGCAAGGTAGCTCTGAAGAAGAAAAAGAAGTCATTAAATCAATAATGCCAAGGACTGGCTCTTAGCTGTGCTGAAGTCAATAGTATCATAAAGTTTTATACTGACTTTAGCATGAGAAAATGTTATACCCATGGCATGAAGTGACAAAAGAATTTAGATCTGATAGACTTACCATTTGAAGAGAGGAAAAAGTGATTCTCTGCTCTGAAACATTTGTTGGAAAATAAATTATTTATAGCAAAAATTACACTTACTATTTCAAGATCTGTAGATAATCTCTCTTTTATCATTGCAGCAGGGAAATAGATGAAGGATGGGCCAAAGACAAGGCTTCTAAAGTGAAGCAGAGAGATTTGGAGTGAGATCTATCTTCCTTGATAATAATGAATACCATGGAAAAATGGCACATAAATTCTGGAACTAATGAGTTTATGGGGAAAATGCTACCTTTATATTTTGTTAGCCTGCAGAGTCTTGATCAGACAGGCAACGTCGTGTTAAGTAATATTTTCGGGTGAAAGGCCCCATATTCACATACAAGTTAGATTATCCTATACAGTCAGTTTCACAGAAGGCATTACAAACTTTGAAGTTACATTGATTAATCCACATTTGGTCAATTACACTTTTCTAAGCAAGTGGAAAATCAGCCAACAGTATACCTTTGCACAAGTGTACCAAAGTAATGACATTTCCATAGTAACCTGTTATAGGGTTTACCTTACTCTATCAGGTGTTTCAAAGACTGTGGTCTTCTCGCTTTAGATGGTATCCTACAAACTTGATTTGAATTAGAGGAGGGAAACATTCCCCATCACTACATATACCTTTTAAAATAAAATGCTATTTAAAAGCAGATTTTGCTAGTTGTATTCTATACCTTCTACTAATCAAAATACTTTCTTTAGGACAACACTAACACACAAAACACCCACATATACACATGCCTGATTAAAGAAAAGAGATTTGGGTTTTTCATAGCCAAACATCCTATATAGGGGCATGTAATTGTTTATGGTCAGATGACATTCCAACCAAGTTTCCATAGGCAGTAATTTGATCAAATAATTTATACAACTGTTGTTAATCTGTATTGAAAAAGTGACTGCTTATTTCCCAAAGTAGACTAACCAATAACAAATTATTCTCTTGAAGCTAGTAGTCTATTGCCACCTGCTTTTAGATGAATTATAAAGATGGTTTGCACAAGATGGATTTGCTTTCCTAGTTATTCATCCAGCAAAGATGCATCTCCCAAAGGGAAATATCAGATTGGATTATTTTCTGAAGCAAATAGGAGGTTTGGCATGTATGCACAGATACAGATACAAAAACGCATTCCAAAATCTCCTAACATAATCTTGTGCTTGGCTTGATTTTTGTTTCCATCCCAGACAATGTGTTGTAGTAACTCTCCCCGCCCCCTGACAATAAATGCATTTTTCTCGACTTTCAAAGAAGCAGATTGAAGTGGCCATGAAAATATGTGTCTAAAATAAATTGGATTCTTCACAAAAAGAAAGAAAACAGTGTCAGGCTGAAAGGCAATTGCTAGTTTGGAAGTTATGGATCATTTTTCTGTAGCAAGAATAAGATGCTTTAATATAAGCAAATGCTTTAAATGTATAACCTATCCTCACAATCCAATCAGAGGCACTTTAGTAAGAATTCATGTCCGTTCCCCCCCCCCCAAATCTTGGTTTAAAAACAAATCATACCCTTTGACTCAACTTTGCACACACATTTTAAAAGAGTGTTGGAAAAGGAAATAAAAATAAGGACAACACTTACAGCTTGAAAATTAATGAGTAGTTACAATTGGCTTCTCCTCTCCCCTTCTCTCCCTCAGGCTTGCCCCACAGAAGCCCCCTATCCTATCCTATCCTATCCTATCCTATCCTATCCTATCCTATCCTATCCCCTTCTCTTCCTCCAGCTTGGCCCTCAGAAGCCTCCTCTGTCCTATCCCCTTCTCTCCCTCAAGCTTGTCCCATAGAATCCTCTCCTCTCCCCCTTCTCTCCCTCAGGCTTGTCCCACAGAAATGTCTCCTATCCTATCCCCTTCTCTCCCCCAGGCTTGTCCCACAGGAGACTAACCTATCCTCGTCTCTCCCTCAGGCTTGGCCCACAAAATCCTCTCGTCTCTTATCCCCTTCTCTCCCTCAGCTTTGCCACACAGATGCCTCTCGTCTCCTATCCCCTTCTCTCCCTCAGGCTCCTCTTCAAACTCCCAGCCAGTAGGCTGGATGAGTCACACGCTGGCCACACTCACATCCAATTGGCTGTTGGAACAGAGTTCTTTTCAGGTTGAGATGTCTAACTTCTTAGCATCAGAACGTGTTAATACTAATATGAGAAATACTAATGCTGTGATGGTCATTTTGAAGAAATCCTTTCTAAGTGAGCATCTAGAAGCCAAGGGGATCATACATGCCACATTTCAAGTTTGTGGGCTTTACGGTTTTGGAGATTTTGTGATCTGACATAAGTGCTTTTTGCTTTTATATATATCGATTATATATCATAACTCAACTAATAAAATCAGGATGTACTACATACTCTCTGATATTGTATAAATTATGAATAATACCTGAAGGAAAGAAACACAAAAATTTCCAATGGAATCAAACCTACATTGGAATTAATAAAACATCCCATCACAGTAGGACTTTAGCTTGCTGATTTGATAAAATATGTGTTTGTGAAGGAAACAATGAGTGAAGCAGAGGGAATAAAGGAAGAGTGAAAGGAAGTGATCCCAAATGTATTGTTATTGTCATTGTCAGCATTAACACAGTAGACAAAACACAGCAAGAGAAGAACTAATCAACATATAAAATTCATCCAAAAATGAGGAGAAAGAGAAATTTGGCGAAGAGGGATTAATCGCTATCCATAGTGTTTCAAAATAAAAGTTGATTGGGCAGCATGTTAAATATGGGTAATCCCTGGGCTACAAACACTCCCTCAGCAAATGTTCGATGTTACGCAATAAGCACCTCCTAGTGTTTATGAACAAGTCCCAAAAGTATGAATGTTACAGTACTACGGCAGTTGTTCGCCCTTACAAACAACCACAGAGGCTATGCTACATTTGTTCTGCCTAGTCCCCTCTGTCCACACTTTGCTGGCCAAAATGGAGCTTCGGGAGGCAGACCCATCCTTCTGACACTCCATTTTGGTGTGCACAGGCCTCGCCCGGCACTTCGTTGGCCAAAACAGAGCTCTATTTTGGTGTGCACAACCTTGCCCGGCACTTTGCAAGCTGGTAAAGTGTGGACTTGTTCATAAACACCAGGGGGCTCTTATCCCGTTTACTTCAAATGTTTGGCGAGTCTTATGCAGGCCAAAATGGGGTGTTGGAGGGGAAGGCCCACCCCTCCAAACCTCTGTTTTGGCCACCGAAGTGCTGGGCGAGGCCTGCACATCAGTGGTGGGTTTGTACTGGTTTTACTACAGGTTCACTCATGCATGCATGCACACTCTTGTGTGCGCCTGGCACTTCTGTGCATGCGCAGAAGCTTCTTCGCATGCGCAGAAGCATCTAGGTGGGTGGGTGGAGCCTCCCGCCGCCGCCACCTCAAGTTTGGCCGAATCGGGCTGAACCAAGAGCAACCTACCTCTGTTGCACATATCAAAACAGATATGCAGAGGGGCACATGCAGCTGAGAGACTGGAGAGGAGGCAGCTTACTAGATCTTCCCCACCCTGATCCCCACCTCATGTGCATTTACCAAACCACCCATTTGATTATGTGGTCAAAAGGAGGGAGTGATCATGTTGAAGGTACAAATTCACTCTCACAAAACCTCAGATTATGAATGCAATGGGCAGGCTCCGTTACATTTGTAACTCAAGGACTACCTGTATATCACTTTGGTGTGATTTTTTTTAAATTACATAAAATGAGCTTGTCCCAAACATGTTATTTCAAAAGGCAACTTGTTGAGTAATGAGGATTTAATAGCTGCCAGCTGATGTAATGTTGTAAACTGTAAACTGTAAGCTGATGCAATGAGGATGATTCAGAAATGCAAGTGTCTATATATAGGTGGCCATTAGAGGGCATTTCTCTGTGGCAGAGAGAATGGCAGAAGATGGAAGGATTTATATTCCTTGCAGTCATCTGGTTGTTATCACTCTTCCTGTGAGTTATTGAGACCAATGGGTGTGGAACCTTCTTGGAACTGCTGAAAGGACAGGAGATAGGTAGTGTTGTATTGTTCCCCGTTTGTTGAGAGAGGACTGTTCAGTCTTAATGTAGATGTCCTCTTTGACCCCTAATTCAAACTAGTGGTCCTCTCTGTCCACATTCAGTTAGAACTGAAGATGCTTCTTAGATGAGAATTGAAATGTCTTAAAGGAAAAACGAAATCCAGTTGCCTTTTGGAAAAAAAAAACACCTTTGGGACAACTATGATCTGGATGAATTGCCATAGAGATAAAACATGCTTATAAACTGTCATCCAGTTAAGTGAATTCTTTACTAAGTCTAATTGCAGTCAATGGGACTTCACTTTTATTAAATACATCTTCCTTTCTCCAAAAATAATTACAGGAGAATCAGATTTATCTTCTAGTTATTTTTCTTTCTTCTTAATGCATGAATGGCATTGAATTTGGGACTTTCCCAGGATGTGTTGGAGGTGACACATAATTGATAATGCTGGCTGGCATCCAACACTTCGAAATAAATAAAAGAAATACTTCACCAGCTAAAGAAATGCCATCTGCAGCAATAAATCCATATTGTAAAATGACATTAAGGCTGTACCATTAGTGATCAAGCAGAGTTCTTTATGTAACAAACTAATGCATAAGCATGATGAAGACAAAGTGCATGCTTGTGTATGTATGTATGTATGTATGTATGTATGTATGTATGTGTGTTGGGAAGGAGCTCTTTTCATTTGCTGTGTTGTAATTCTTATTTAAGGACTTTAAAACATATTGATAGGTTGTATTTCTGTTTACATAGAAGATATTTTGCATATAAAGGCATGCATCTCATGTTAAAAACTCCATCCCACCAATATGTCCATATGACGAGCATAGGGATCTGATGTTTAATTTAATTAGCAGTTATGTGGATGTTGTAGTTTTCATTGGCTCATTAGATTAATATTGTTTCCACTAACTCTATTTTATACTTTCAAAAAGGATAGGGTGCCCACATATACCAATGACAGTACAGCTTTTCTGTAAGCTTTTTAATTATCTAAGGTGATTAGAATGGCAGAAAGGCAGAAGAATGGATGGATGGAGGGAGCGAGGGAGGGAGAGTGGTTGGAAGAAGAAGCAGAAAAGAGGGAGGGAGGGAGGGAGATTCTAAGAATTTTGGAGAATAATCAGGTCTTTTTTGTTTGAGAAATTGAGAGAAAAGAAAGCAGCATGTATTCCTCTTCAAACCAAAACCTTTCATCTTTATTTCTCTTATTGGCACCAACTTCATGAGCATTGAGAAAGGCTGCATTTGTGCCTTTCAACTGTATAAAACAGAGATAAACCAAGCCCACCAGAATGAAACTAAAAAGCATCCATTGTATATATTTAATGGATCTCCAAAGAAAACATTCAAGGACAAAGACTCCATTCCTAACAGCCGTCTTTAATGAGCCTCCCGTTCTGGCAGCCTTCTCCTGCCTTGAAGATTGCATGTATCATTTTATGTAAATTAGTTGCATCTCTTATTTTTTCAAGGTTCCAAGTAATGTGTGCAGATCTTTATATTACTTTTCAGAGCCATTAGCTAGGATGAGTTCATATTTTTATTCCCTTTGCATGCTGGATGTGTTTTAGTTGGGGTGATGCCAGCTTTTACGATGAAAGTCAGCAAAACCAGAGACATCCCATTATCTAGATTTCTTCTTTCTTTCCCTTCATCACTCATCATACTTTATTAACAAAATCATTTTCTGTTATATGTTTTTATTTTATTTTTATATACATCAACGTGAACAGTATGGCATCTGGATATCGTTCATTTTGATACAAATAATAATACTAATATCAATAATATTTGTTACATCAATTAAACTTATATACACCTAATATTAATACTCCTATTTGTATTAAGATATAGACCTTCATTATGAAATTATTCAATATTTCAATTTATCATTCTAATGCCAATTACAACATTGTTTAAGCATGCATAATAATACTAACTTTCAACCTCTAATCTTTCCATTTAATTCTTTAATTTATTCTATTTAATCAGGCCATCCTCACTAATGCTAGTGTAGTACACATATTGTATCTAATCGCCTTACTCCATCCTGACAACAATCACCGTATTATTTAAACATACATATTAAATCCATCTTTCAACCTCTAATCATCTATTTATTTCTTTTATAATATGTGTATCTTTATTTCTACTTCTATTCTAACTTTTAATCAGGTCCCCATTATATTAAAGAATGAAGGGGGGAAATAAGAAAAAACATTTCCTTTCTATCCATCATCTTGCCTGTTTTAATATTTCAATTCTTATTTCTTTTTTGACATACCACCCATACTACTCCCTTAGATCTTTGTCTCTATCTACCTCTTTGTTTTTACTGTTTGGCAAGTATTCCTCACATCTCTATCCTCTTATGCTGCCAAGCCTCCAGGGTATTTGCCCAAACCCCTATCTCTTTTTCAATGGTATTTTCAATTCTCATTCCATTTTAAAATCTCTTAAAATACTTTCCACCTGATTTGTTTCATTAATCATTATAGTCTTTATTATCTCCTCTTCTTGCTTTGTTTGTTGATTTATTCTGTCTTTTCCTCCATTCTTTCCATTGTTTCCTCCCTCTCCTGAGCATCTTGGTCTATATTCATTGTCCCTTGTAGAATATTTTTTATTTTCCCATGTATACTTGGCTTAATTGATTATCTCCCCGAAATTCTTTGTCATAGAGTCCTTAATGCTTTTAAACATCAACAATATTTTTTTTGAACTTCAACTGATATCCCCCATATGGAGCATTTCATCTTATTTTAATAAGGTCCACTTTTACTCAATAGTTCAACAACCATATGTTCAGCACTAATGTCGCTCCTCAAAGAATAATTTAGTCACAGTTCTTTTATATCCCAGGGTTATTCGATCAGACATTCAGGTAGTCCAGGAAACTCTCCAAATATTTCCTCATGTCCGCTCTATAAGTTTAGTCATATATCTTAACATTCAAAAATTGCTTTACTTAGGTATCTTCCTTGTTCTCACTATTGCAACTCCCATAGTCATAAGACAGATTAGTATAGAACAGTAAATATCACCACAGTTCTCCAAATACATGTTTGTTTATTTTTCTAATCAAAATTTTTCCCAGGGTTGTAGAATGTGGTATATCTTCCCACATCGGTAGATGGTGCTCTCAACTTAGGGTTCAGTATTGTCTCAGTTCTAACAGCTATAAAATCCAATTTAAATTTGATTTATAAAAGCAAAGTCAATTAATAAAGTCGGTAGGTCCAGCATTGTGAAATGCCTTTCCAAAATAATGGCTACCCAATTTAGCCATCTAGTTTTTTGTACTTTGAAATGTTTAACGTTTCCTCTCTTAGTTCTTTTCTTTCGAGTCTGTAGTTTTTCTCTAGGGATTATTCGCTGCTTTAATAAATAGTTAAGAGACTCTTTTGGATTTCCCCCCTCTTTTCTTTTCAAGGTTAGGTTTGAGTAAAAAAGGAATCTTCTCACCCAGTTCCTTTCACTGCTCATTTACATTACTCCTGCACTTTCTTTGTTGCCTCAGCTGTCCCAGCTTCATGGCAGCCATTTTTGGCTGCCTCTCATCCTTGTCATGAAGGAGAGGGGAAAAACCCTGTGTCAAGCAGGAGAGATTGCGACTCTCTGTGACCTGTGAGTTTTAAAAACATCTGAGTGAATCCAGGAACAGGGAAGATGCAGAGGGGATAGAAGCGTGTGTTCCTATAGTATCTTCCAGCCCCTCTGCCTCTTCACTCAGATGTTTTTTAAAACCCACAGCTTGTGCACATGCACACACTCTTCTAGCAGCCCCTCTGCCTCTTCACTCTTCCCCAATATCCTCCCACCCCACTCCAGTCACTCATCAGTTCTTTCTTCTTTTGGTTCTTCTTCTAAGAACTTTTTGGTAGCATGGTGAGGATGGGCGGGGCGAGTGAAAGAGCGAACGAGGGGAGGGAGCGTTCCGGTATGGGGCCTCCTGACCAACAGGTATGGGAAAGCATGCTAAATTTCACCATCCGGTAAGGCCGTACCAGTCCGTACTGGTTGAAACCCACCCCTGGATCCTCTGAACCCTGCTTTAGCCAGTAAAGTGCTACAGGAGGCTGTTTAGGCTGCAAAAGGGGCAGAGGGGGGGGGACCCCTGTGCCCCATTTTGGCTGGCAGGGTGCTGCAGGAGGCGTCTGTCCAATCTCCCCCCTGCTCCTCCCCCCTGCTGGCTTGTGGAAGAGAACTACAATGCTGATCTGGCCCTCGAAGAAATCCAGCTTGACACCCCTGTTTTAGTGAGACATTGAGGATGCTTGGAGTTTTATTTGTGTGCAAACGGGTGTGGCTTGTGGAGTCTTCTCGGAATTGCTGAAAGGACTGTGTTGTGAAGCTGTGCTTTCCGCAGGATGTTTTTTGCCTTAGTGGTCACTAAATTTTCTGCCCTATAGTGATCACTAAATTCTCTTCTATGCTTCTCTGTATGTGGGCAAATGTAGTTTTAGCATTATGATCATGATTCTTCACTATGGATGTTTTAAGTTGTCTTATGTATGTTGGTTTTATGATCTTGAATAAAGATTTTATTATGTATGTTGGTTTATGATCTTGAATAAAGAATATAATCATATAAAATGTCATTATCACCACTACTATCACCATCACAATTAAATTGTCTTAAGACAATTTCAGTGGACTTAAATCATAGTAATAATTTTGTTCACCATTAATTTGGGGGGGGGATTTTCCTTACACTGTTTGATGATGTAATAAAAAATTGATTGACTGATTGAGTATTTCAGTTTTAACTCTTGGTACAATCATCGTAATGATGTTCCAAAACAACAGTTGTTACTTTCATCCAAAAAATTCATCATCATAGCATTTATTAAAATGATCACTTTGTGTTAAAGAAGCAACAATTCTAATTCCTCCTGTATAATTTTGTCTTCCTGCATTATAAAACTAGATAAACATTACATCAACAAAAATCATATTTCAATGCCAGTGCATATTTACAAAATCATACATTTTTAAAAAATGTGATCTATCTAAGCCATTTTAAGAAACCAAGATAATGGCATATTTAATATTGATTTTTAAATATTATACACACCCTTTTTGTATATGTTCATGTACCATATGAAGTTAATCTTTTGAAAGTAATAGCAAGCAATATTTTTTATGTCAAACACTATGCTGGGTGGGTGGATGGTATGATTCAATTTGGCAAAGAAAAATATTAGCAATATTGCAAGCCACTGCCATTCCCATATGGATGCATTAGGACCATGATGGCAAACCTATGGCACATGTGCCAGAGGTGGTACGTAGAGCCCTCTCTGCTGGCATGTGCACCATCGCCCCTGCAAACAATGAAACAGAAGCTCATGAAAGAAAAAGATCTTACCTCTTGTCGTGCTGCCGCTGTTGGGATGTCCCATGTCCCACTGGCCAGCTGGTTTTCGGGCCTCTGCTGCACATGTGTGCATGTCTGTGCATGCACACATTTGTGCACATCCAAGCATGCAAACGATCACACATGTCCATGCATGCGCACGTTCACCCACATGCACCTTTCAATTTGGGCATGTGTGCATGCACAACTTGGGCGCTCTATCAGGTAATGAGGATTTAATAGCTGCCAGCTGATGTAAGGTTGTCAGCTGTAGACCGGAAGCTGATGCAATGAGGATGATTCAGCAATACAGGCATTGGCTTTTTAAGACTCTGGTAGGGTGGAGATTCTGGTATATAGGTGGCCATTAGAGGGCGTTTCTCTCTCTCATTGGGTATCTCTCCTTGTGTCAATAGCTGTGTGGTAAAGGATTTATCTTCATGTGCATGTCTGTATATATTTTTATATAAATCACTATTGATTGTATAAAAGCTCTGTGTGTTCTGTTTTGCTCCTGGGTTTCTCTCATAATTATAGTCACACTGCCTAAACTCTGATACACACTGTCTAAAAGGTTCGTCATCTCTGCATTAGGAGAAAGATGCTTTCTGCATCCCCTGGACTGATCCATTCAATTGTTTGACTGATTGACTGACTGACTGTTTTCCAGTTTCTTTTTTTTGGCTCTTGGCCTTATTCCAGACACACAGAATCCTGAATCTCTTTCTATAATATGTTTCCAACATTCTTTTGGCTTAGAATGAATAAGATAAAAAGATATATGCCAATCTTGATTCTCAGTCATCCAGGTCATGGTTGTCCCAAAAGTGTTTTGTTTCAAAAGGCAACTGGACTTTCTTGTTTTCCTTGAAGATTGCAGGGAATATAAATCCTTCCATTCTCCACCATTCAAAACTGAAGAAGCTTCTTGGATGAGAAGTGAAACATCTTCAAGCAAAACAAGAAAGTTCAGTTGCCTTTTGAAAGAAAGCACTTTTGGGCCTAAATGCTATAATCTTTCTTCTTTGATCAGAGTATCCAGATCATGCCATCATATTATAATGTTTAAACTGACCACTGCCATCCACGTAGGAGATAACTAAGGCCTTTTTAGTTGTTATGAAGTCTGTGAACACATTCTTAGCTTTTCTTCCAGTTTTCCAAAACTAAATTTTGCGGGAAAGAGTTTGATGAATCTTTCCAAATCTGTGCTTGGTCAATCTTTATATTAAAAGTATTTGTTTTTATATTATTAAACCAGAAAAACATAAATATTCTGAAGCTCAGTATTTTAGGCATGTTTTCCTACAGTGTAACCACTCAAGGAGCTGTCAAAGTAAGTTGGAGAGTGGTAAAAACACTGTGTTGCATGGGAGAGAGAATCCAACTATTCAATCTGAACTACTTTTTTTCCTTTGCTATTTTTCTCATTTTCCTAAAAGAAAAATGCTTGTTTATTACCCAGCAGCTCAAGCTAGAGAAAAAAGAAGAAGAGGGGAAAAATGAATCTCAATGATTTTCTCAGTATTGATATGTAGAAGATTTACTTTGGGAGATTAAAAATGCATGTTGTACTTGAGGTATTCAAGCTGTGGAACATATTGCAAAGGCAGGTTGCAAATTGATATGACTGATTCACTATTTGTATGAAAAGAACATTGAGGCATATGTAAATTTAGCATTTGAATATGTTGACCACTCAAAAAGGGACTCAAAGAAGGATGAAGCAAAGCAAAGAAAAGGGGTTTCTAACTAAACTATTTTTCTTCAAAAACAGATCAGGACAAATACTATTTTTTTTTAAAAGAAAAGTATACATATATAGCCATTATATTTTAAACCCCCCCCAAAAAAACCTTATTTTTGGCCAAAATGTGGACCTGGTTATAATTTCCAGCTATTTTCATCATAATACTGTATAGTTATACATCATTACACACCGCAAATTTTTAGTTCTGTCTTTATAATCTCAGTAATTATCCATTATAAGTATGTTTCAAATTCCCCCTCCATTTTTCCATATCTTTACTTAGTTTACATTTAATTATCTTTAAATTACAATCCTTGCGGTTCAATGCTTATTACAATTCCATTGATCTGCTATATAAAATAACAAGCAAAATGCACCTCACTTTTATTCATCTTCTTAAGAGTTCTATATGTGTCCATATTTCATATATTTTAACCTGTGTTTGATTATCTTTTCATTATCATATTCAATCAATTAGCAACTCAATTTAATTATCATATAAAAGAGTAAATCACTTACCTCTACTTTATATTCTCTACATAGTAATTTCTAAATATCCAATTTCTTCCTAGTGAGACTTTTATCCCAAACTGTAAACTGCTTTTTCTTTCTACTGGGTATATATTCTTCCTTCTCAAACTTTTCCATCTCCCACTGCTGTGTCTTTTCATAGTGCCTATGAGATACACAGTGGAAAAGAAAAATGGAAAACCAGCTATCGTAGAATAGGAGCTACGCTGAGTAACTGACACTACAGGATTTCCCAAACTGTGAAGAAACTTTTAGTTGTACATTCTTGTAATAAATCCACCTTTCCCAAAGTTTCATTGTATTGTTCTAATTGTTCATTTGTGTTCATTTTGATGTTTGGATTTTTAGGGGAGTTGTGTAAATTAAGCTCACACTAAAGGAAGGTGTGATGGCAAAGGATTTAGCCTTGCCCCCCCCCAACTCCTAGAGTTTCTTATGGGGTTCTTCTTGCTATGATTGTCCAACTGAGGTTCTGCTTATATTGATACGAACCAACCCCAAGAAGTCCTGAACATCTGAGGTTTTTCAGGCAGAAATATGGATTTCCTTGGCTGCTTTCTTAGGTTGCTCCTGAGCTATCGGATCCTTCAGAGATGCTATTATCTTCCAATCTTTCTCTTTTCCAAGGAGAGTCAGGCTGTTTCTGTTCAGCCTGATGATCTAATTTAATATTTAATATAAGATTTCTGTCAAAACTTGGCATTTGGGAAGGACCTAAAATTTTGCAGATCTAGTTCCTATCTTTATTAAAAAGAAGGATCTATAACGTTAATGGCTATTTGGGAAACTCATTTTTATTCTTCCCTTTCTCCCCATTGTAAAGATGATCCTGTGCTCTATGGAATGAAAAGGTTTAGGCCCACAGAGGTAGAAGGCAGAAGAAATCAATTATTCAATGTTCCTTGGTCATCAGTGTAAATATTGGTTTCAATTTCTGAGCTATTGCTATTTTTTGTCATGTGAAAATGCATTCTATTTCTATAAATGTAGTCTACATTTATTTCTATACATATACATATACATATACATATACATATACATACACATACACATACACATACACATACACATACACATACACATACACATACACATACACATACACATACACATACACATACACATACACATACATATACATATACATATACATATACATATACATATACATATACATATACATATACATGAGCCAAGGTGGCGCAGTGGTTAAATGCAGCACTGCAGGCTACTGCTAGATCAGCAGGTCAGCGGTTCAAATCTCACCGGCTCAGGGTTGACTCAGCCTTCCATCCTTCCGAGGTGGGTAAAATGAGGACCCAGATTGTTGGGGGCAATATGCTGACTCTCTGTAAACCGCTTAGAGAGGCCTGAAAGGCCTATGAAGCGGTATATAAGTCTACTGCTATTGCTATTGCTATTGCTACATATACATATACATATACATATACATATACATATACATATACATATACATATACATATGCATATGCATATGCATATGCATATGCATATACATATACATATACATATACATATACATATACATATACATATACATATGATATATAATTACAGGTTATTTTTCACAGAAGCTGTAACTTTGGCACTATATTTTTCCATAGTTAGGTTGCTGACCTTTGAAATTAGCTTTTAAAGGGAAGCCTTATTATAAAAATGCATGCAATAATAGATCTGCAAGTCTTCAAAATTCCATAAAAAAATTTGTTGTTTATTGGTGGCAAAAGATGTCACCATTTCTGCATTAATTAAAATATTCATTGAATTTTTTTTCCTTCCACTCTGATTGTCATATCCTAAATGGCAAATTAATATGTTAACATGCAGTCTCAGCACTCTATCGTAGGTTTATTCAATTCCTATTGTTCATAATTTCAAACTCCATTTTATGTTGTGATTCCAATCAACATTCTTCATAAGGACCGACATTATGAAAATTGGGTTGCATCTTTGTCCTTTTTTTAAAAAAATGTTTTTTTTATAAGGCACACAAATATGTGTGGCTTGGGTCCCTTCCAGCTATCTCAAGTCCCCAGTGTACATACTAGGGTAAATCAGGAAATAATATGGTAGCATATAACACTCTTCCATATTCTAAATAAACTTTTGTTCTCGGTTGCTCTTCGTAGGATTTTTTAAAAAAGAAACGTATTAAACTTCATTGATCTTCCTTGATCAAAGTTTGTTGTTTTTAAAATGTGAATGGAATAATAGTAAATAATACTAAAACAAAATGCCCAAGATATATGCATTAGCTGAACAGATGCACAAAAATACTTTATATGGGGAAAGAATGCTTGCAGAAACCATGAATACTATGAAAATACAGACAAAATTTCATTAATTAAAAAAATATTTGTTTGGTTTTGTTGTTGCCAAATTTCAAAACTCACATGGGAATGGGGTCAAATATAGAGAGTCCTCAATTTACAATTCTTTTAGTAACCATTGAAAGTTAGAACAGCACTGAAAAAGTGACTTATGCCCATTTTTTACATTTACAACCATTATATATAGTGCATAGTCACAGAATCAAAATTCAGATGCTTGACAATTAACTCATATTTATGATGGTTGCAGCGTCCTGGGGTCATGTGATTCCCTTTTGCGAATCTGAAACTGAACAAAACAGGAATAAAAATCCAAAGAATCGGAATTAGATGAAGTGATGTTTAGGTTTGACCTAGATGTTTGACCTTGTGAGAAGCTGATGGTTATCAAGGCTCATCTTAATCCCATTTGTATACCCAAGAGATATAAAAGCTGTTTTGATCCCATAATCACATCAGACAATCTCAGAGCTTATTTCTGGAGAAATATTCCATGAGCATTTATAGTTTTAAAATTCATAAAATCTGGAGCATCCTCAGACTCCTCCAGTGAGATTCCACTATTTAAGGAGTAAAGACTGACAGCAGCCACTCAAAATTTTACTTTAGTTTTTGTTCCTCAGCCCATGAAATAAAAGAAACATGACAAGAAGCCAAAGCAGATGATATTAAAGAAAGGGAAAGCCTAATCAAAAGCTGGTCTGAGAAGCAGAGAGTAAGCTGAGGAAATGAACACAGTGGCATTCACATGGTCAGCTCTGAAAGAAGCATGGTTTTCAGGGAGAACAGAGAAATCAATTTTCCACTGTGAAAAGAGAGTCTTCTGTTGTTCACACATTTTTTTGCCCTCAGTGAGGTAAAAGAAGGGAGGGAGGGAGGCAGGAAAGAAGGAAGGAATAGTCTTTTAAAAATTCATTTACCATCATTCCAACAACTTTTCTCTTAAGGAGAGCTGGTTATTAAAGCAAATATTGTACAATACAAAAGGCAAAATACCACATATATAGGGAGCATGACTGACTCCCTCCCTCCCTTCCTTCTTTCCTTTTCTTTCTTCCTTTCTCTTTCTTTCTTTCTTTCTTTCTTTCTTTCTTTCTTTCTTTCTGCAGCATGTAGGAAAACTCCTTCATTTTCCAAAAGAGAATTTCAGAAAGGAACTTCTCCTAGTGAACATTTGTGAATGAGTAGCCAAGGAGTCTGTGGAGAGATGAATGAAATGTGTAACAAGAAATGACACCATCACCACTCTCACCTTCAGTCATCTTCAAAAAAGTTGCCTGAAAAAACAAAACTAGGGAAGTTCAAAAGAAATACTCAAGTGCTTTAAGAGTAAGATAGAAAAACTGAGCCTTTTTCACAGGAGAAAATATTGTTGAGAAACTGAAAGATACAGCATTAGTTCCACATGCCAAGCCTTCTCCTGGCTTTAGTGGATAAAGAAAGTTAAATAAGATGAAGGGTCAAATTCCATAGTCAATGAAATGCATGGAATATTTATTACAGCTGAAAAATGTGACAAATGCTTCCATCTATGCACAAAGCAAACATAATTATATTCAAGTATTTCAGAATAACATTTTATATTATTAGCTGAACTCTTCTTCTGAAAGTTGGGAGAGTTGCCTAAAAGAAAAAGAAATTATCAGGCTATATATAAAAAGCAGGCAGGAAAAAAAGTGAAACTTTGGGGAATTAATTCACTCAGTTACCAGTTGATCTTTAGGTCTTGGCTGCATCTAGATGACCTTAAGGAAACTGGATTTAAAGTTAAAATGGTAAATTAGTAAAAATTCCAAGTGTAAATTTGTAAAAAAGAAAAAATCCAAGATAGAGATTTGCTTATAGCTACCCCTGAAACAGTTATAGCTGGGTCTTAGCAACAGGAGTCACTTCTGCCTGCCTTGAGATCCTAAATAATTTAATCCCTATATGTCTTTGTATGAATGTGCATGGTTGAAATGATTTATGCACCTCCCTCCCTATACCAATATAGCTGAAAGGAAGTTGTACAGCTAGCATGAGGTCCAGTAAATCATGTATGGGAAACCTCCATCTCCAGGGGGAAATTCAGTATGTAAATTCTAGCTATCCAGCTGTTCTGTCTAAAGTATGATTGTCAGCAGGGAGATAGACCCACAGCCACTTCAGTAAATAGTCCAGGATCATACACAAATGATCAGACAGAATCTGAAAGCAAAGGTGTTTTTTTTCAAGAATAAGTCAGCAGGCAATTGTACAGAGGCAGAAGACAAGGAGATCCATAATCAAAGACTGGAGAGTAATAAATAATATCAAAGAAAAAGGATGGAATTGGCAACCAAGAAGGTCAGCATGAAAGATGGGTTAGGAAAATGAGTTAGAAAATGGAGATATTTTGCAAACAGCTGTTTACAGATGCTGTTTCCAGCCAGAATTGATTGGAATTGAAGGATTCCAATCCAGTTTAATCTGTAAAAGTTGAACCCTTTAGGCAAACTTGCTTCTCAGGGAACCCTGTTCCCTTAGTGTTGTGCTGTACCTGTGGAGTTGTTCCCATATGCATCTCCCCTGTCTTGGATGTAGGATAATCTCAGTTGGGAAGGTCCCATGTCACCTGGAGGTTCTATATCACCTACAATTAATCTAGATGAAGAAATAGATACCACAGTAGATAGAACCAATGTTTCGTACTTATCAGCAAATCCAGCTTCATTTTAAGGACATTTCTAAAAATTAGTAAATCTAAAAGGTTATTAAATAGTTATTCACAAATTTACAGAGAAGAGATCCAACAGGTATAGCCTATGTGACAATAATGTAATTGGATGAGCTTTCTTTATGCCAGGCCACCAGAACGGCCTCTGCGCTAAGTGTAAAGTCTTTAGGAACCCAAAGTGGCCTGCCGGTTTGGCATCGTGGCTCCTCTGGAGAATTAGGTTGTACAGGGATTCTGGGACGTAGAGTTTCATCCCCTTCCATGCAAGGTCATCTCTTTTTGTCAAGAGGTTGTTTCAGAACCAGGGGTCTGCTAGCAGTTCGGTTTTGAGTCTTGTGGTTAGGTCGCTTGCGGGTTGGTCTTTCCAGTCATGGCATTACTGCCTGGTGGCCACTTGGGCAACTGTTTGAGTAGGGGAAATGATGGCATCCACCACCTGCTCCCGTTCGCATTTGTACTGGGGCATTTGGGAGAGGGAGTCAACTAGAAAGTTCCTCCCCCTAGGATGTGCTTTAAAACAAAATTGAAATGGTTGAAATATTGAGCCCATTGGACTTGCTTGAGTGATAGTTTCTGTGGAGTTCTGTGTGCCTCCAGATTTTTGTGATCAATCCAGACTTCAAATGGTTTCTGGTCCCCTTCCAACAGATGTCTCCAGGTTAGCAGTGCCCATCTCACCACAAAAGACTCCTTTTCCCATGTGGGCCATCATCTCTCTGTGTCTGTGAGCTTGCGGAAGGTGTAGGCGCAGGGTTGTAAGTTTCCTTTGTTGTTTCTTTGGAGTAGCACCACTCCCACTGCCATGTCACTGGCATCTGCTTTTATAATGAAGGGTTGCTCAGGGTCAGGGTGCTTCAGCACTGGCTCCTTTGCAAACATTTCTTTTAGTGTTTTGAACACCTCTTGGCAGGTTAGGTCCCACTGTAGGGGTTGTCCCAGGTGAGGTTTCATTCCTGGGCTCCCTGTCTTCAGGAGGTCTGTCAGGGGTTTGGCAATCTTCACAAAGGAAGGGGATGAATTACCTGTAGAAGTTCGCCAATGCTAAGAAGCTTTGTAGCTGTCTGCGGGTGCAAGGGGGTTACCAGCTGTCTGTGGGTGCTAGGATGGTTTGTACTTTGGCTGGGTCCATCTCTGTTCCCTCATTTGACACTGGATAACTCAGGTAGTCTAACCGTGCATGGTGGAATTCGCATTTTGATATCTTGATGTTCTTCCAGTACTTGGCAGACCAGGGGTATGTGGTCGTTCATGGTCTCAGTGTAGATGAGGATGTCATCCAGGTACACGAGGATGACTCCCTTGTAGAGGTGTTTGTGCAGCACCTCATTTATTAACTGCATGAATACTGCAGGGGGGCCCTGCAGTCCGAAAGACATCACTTTGAATTGAAAGCTCCCTAGGGGGCAGTTGAACGCTGTTTTCCACTCATCTCCCTCTCTGATACATACTCGGTAGTAAGCTTCTCTGAAGTCTAGTTTGGTGAAGACTTTTCCCTTGGCCAGATGAGATAGCATATCCTTCATGAGGAGGAGTGGGTATAGGTTGTGTATCCACATGGCATTTATCCCTTGAAAGTCCACACACAATCTCATAGTTCCATCTTTTTTTTCTTTGAAGAGGACTGGTGCTCTGACCCATGGCTTGGCTGGCTCGTTTAACCCCCTTGTACCAGGTTCAGATCTCAGCCTGCTGCAGCACCTCATTGGTGGATATGATTTATGACACAGACTGAGGGGAGGGGAGATACAGGGGTAAAGGTCAGACACCACTAACCGGAAATCAGATTTGGCTCTCTGTGAAGTTTCCAAAAGAGGCCCTAATTAATTAACAAGCCTTGAGACAAAGTTCAAAAGAGATCCAGTCATTTATTGGGAACAACATTTTGGCATGTTCTTCTGAAGACCAAATCTGATTTCCAGTTTTTGGTGTCTGACCTTTACCCCTGTGTCTCCCCTCCCCTCAGTCTGTGTCATAAATCACATCCACCAATGAAGTGCTGCAGCAGGCTGTAAACTTTGGCGTCTCACACACCTGCTGTAAAAATCTGAGATCCGACCCTGGTCGAAGGTATGCATGGAATTCTTCCTCCCTTTTTCATGTCAACTTGATAATAGTCATGGAAACACTTTACAAGTTGGCAATAGCCTTACAATACAATAGAATTACTCCACCAGTCATGCTTTCTGCTGGTTTACCTGGGAAGGTTGACAAGAAGAGGATTTGGCCCCAATTATAGTCACTTTCCATTCATTTCATTTTCATTTTATTTGTCTTGTATGCCGCCCACTCCCGGAGGACTCCAGGCAGCTCACAACAGACAAGGGAAAGGGGATAAATAGACAAGACAACACTTTAAAAAAAGACGCAACATTCACAATTTCCATGGGGCTGGATGTTTCACAAGCCCCCCGGCCTGCTGGAGCAGCCAGGACTTGGTGGCTTTGCGGAAGGCCAGGAGGGTAGTAAGGGTCCGGATCTCCATGGGGAGGCCATTCCAGAGGGCTGGAGCTGCAACAGAGAAGGCTCTCCCCTGGGGAGTCACCAGCCGACATTGGCTGGCAGATGGAATCCGGAGGAGACCTAACCTGTGAGATCTTATCGGTCTATGGGAGGTAATCGGCAGGAGGCGGTCTCTCAGGTACCCAGGTCCGATGCCATGTAGGGCTTTATAGGTAGCGACCAGCGCCTTGAAGCAGATTCGGAGACTAATGAGTAGCCAGTGCAGCTTGCGGAGGATAGGTGTGACGTGGGTGTACCTGGGTGCACCCACAATCGCTCGCGCGGCTGCATTCTGGACTAACTGAAGTCTTCAAACACTCTTCAAGGGCAGCCCCATGTAGAGCGCGTTACAGTAGTCCAGTCTTGAGGTCACAAGGGCATGAGTGACTGTCTGAAGGGCCTCCCGATCCAGGTAGGGTTGCAATTGGTGCATCAGGCGAACCTGGGCAAAGGTCCCCCTGGTCACAGCCGACAGATGGTGTTCTAAAGTCAGCTGAGGATCCAGGAGGACTCCCAAATTGCGGACCCTCTCCAGAAGTTCCAGAAACTTCTAAAGAGAGAACACAGCATGAATCAGGGTATTCTGCCCAACATTCACAATGGCTTTGTCAGAGAGAAAAGAAAGAAATGATGTCTATGCCTGTTCATGGAAAACTCTGCCCTCTGCATCTTTGACACCCATATCAGTTTGGGTGTGTGCATTCCACCCACAGGCTTTAATAAACCCAGTTGGAATATGGGAGACATTATGATGGACTATACCATACTGCTATGAGAAAGGTTTGCCTCCATTTCTCATCCCTGACTTGTTGATTAACTTTGCTATCAGAATGGATTAATGTAGGAGGCTGGTTCCTTTTTTCCCCCCAACCCTTTCATCCCATTTTGGAAAGCCTTTGTCATAAGAATGCAATGCCTAATATTTAAGATCCTGCATATTCCATGAATTATAGAAAAGAGGGATTGGACTGGGTTGACCTTTTCAGTATGCTGGATTGTGACTAGCTATGCCATTCCATTCATTTTACTGTTTTATTACTATGCGGTACTCCAGAGCATCTGGTAGAACAGCCACCCCCCACCCCCCCATCCAAATACAAAATGATGAAAGGTCAGCATAGTAAAACACAAGAGTCTATCTCAGAGAATATAACGCTTTGCAATTCAGAGATCTTGCCCTTGAACCAAAACTTGGGATGAGAAAGAAATCACAGTGAAATCACCCTTGCCGCACATATGGGATGCGCTAAGGAAAGATCTATCATTAACTGACTGCCAACCGCCAGCAGTTCGATTCTCACTGGCTCAAGGATGACTCATCCTTCCATCCTTCTGAGGTCAGTAAAATGAGGAGCCAGATTGTTTGGGGGCCATATGCTGACTCTGTAAACTGCTTAGAGAGCACCTTGAAGCAGTATATACGTCTAAGTGATATGACTATTGCTAGATCAGTGCTTCATTGAGTGTGCTTCCCACTAACAGAGCCAAGTCCCTGTGAAAACATTGAACTAGATGCAGCAGAAACTTGCTGTGAAAAGAAAAAAAAATGAGAGAAATGTAAAATGGTAGTTAGCCAGCTACTTTATAAAATGCATTAATAAATATCTTTGCAATCTGCTCAGAATTCTAAGTAGACCAATCCCAAATTTTCAGGATTTCTGCTACTCAACAACAGACAAAAGCTGCAACTATGTTGTAAAAAAAAAAAGATTTCTGGTGGCATTATTATATTTAAAAGCTCTCCTTGCTAGATTGTCTTCTGGATACTAGCTTAATTATGGGACTTTTATCTCATTTATGTCTGGCTAAATATGCCCCTATTCTCTTTTAGCTTCTGCTGGCCATTTTTTTTTCCAGTATTCTTATTGTCATTTTTCTTCCTTAGTCTTCTTTGCATATTTGTTTCTGGAAAGGCGAAGTAGACATTATTCGAATAAACACATTAAAATACTTGCCTCTTCCTACTTCTGTATTCTCCAGTTCAAGGGCAGTTTCCTGAATCAATTTTCAAGCTTCTGGCCCAAGATTTAGATCAAGCTAATAATGCTATCTCAGGATCCCAAGATCTGTATCTAATTATTTTCTCATTTATTTTAGGAGATGCATGCTAACTGGTTGATTGGTAATGCAAATAGCCTCCTGCTGTGAGTGCATTAAATGGTAGCAGTTTTTCATTTAATTGAGGAGCTATTCAATTATAGGCAATAATCATTTGTTACTAATAAGGTCATCTACAACCCTCAAGTCTCAACAAACAAGCAGAGCTGTAAAATGAAATCACCAGCATTAGCCTGATGATGCAAAACACGGAATAATTTATTTAAAAAATGATAATAAGGAAGTAAAGGAGGGAGGGGGAAAAAAAAGACCAGCCCATAATACATGACTGTTTGCATCAAGGATCTCTTCAGAAAACAGGGGAAAGAAATCAATAGAAGTCTGATCAAAGTTATTTTTTCACTTTGGTATGGTTTCAAGAGAGGCTTTCAGAGCTGAGAAAAAGCTTGCCAGTGATATTCCTCTTGAATAATAAGGTGCTTAATCAAATTGATCAAATCTGACATCTAAAGCATATAGCCGAGATCAGAGTTGAACACACTATTTGCCAAAAGCATATTCTTCCTAATAAGCTTATTTGCAGTGTTTCTTCAATCCCTTGAATTAATGTCTGTGTGATATTGGTGATAATTCCCAGAAATGTACCTCTTTGAAGGACACCATATCTTTCCCCCCACTATACAAAAGCGATCTCTATCAAAGGGTGGGAAAGGAAGGTAAAACAATGCCATCCTGGATCGAGATGGTTTTGTTTGTTGTTGTTGTTGTTGTTGTTGTTGTTGTTGTTATTGTGGTATTTTTGCTTTTTGGCCTACAGATTTAAAATTTAAGATTTAGTTTATTTGTATGCCGCCCTTCTCCGGGAGGGACTCAAGGCGGCGAACAACTCAAAGGGGGAAAAGGGAACATAAAACACAATACACATGATTAAAATAAACAAGAGTCATACAGCCATACAAGTCGAGAGGGGAGGGGAACTCATCAACCCCAGGCCTGCTGGCACAGCCAGGTTTTGACGGTTTTCCGGAAGGCCTGGAGAGAGGTGAGGGTCCGAATCTCCGCGGGGAGTTCGTTCCAAAGGGCCGGAGCTGCCACAGAGAAGGTCCATGACAGGAAAACTGGTTACAGGAACAAAGACAAGCTAACTTTCATACTTTCCCAGAACAAAATCCCACTCAATTTTGAAACATTAAGTGACTTCAGGCATTGTATTTCATGTTGTAGCAAATATATTTTATGTGCCATGTTCCCAGTGGGGTACCACTTTCCTGGGAAGTTGATTCTCACATGCAACACTTCCTAGAATGACCACAGAACCACAGAGCAATGTGGTGGGAACCCACAGTTACATGTTTTAAAAGAAATCACTCAGAACTTCATGAGAAAGCTTGTCTTATTGTATAGGGCCAGGATGGCAAACCTACAGCATGCATGTCAGATGTGGCATGCAGAGCCCTCTCTGTGGGCACACGCTCAATCTTCCCAGCCCAGCTCCAATCACATTTCTCCACCATGTTTCATTCAATCAATTCCAACTTCTCGCAAAAGAAAAAGATCTCGCAAAGTTGGAATTGATTGAGTGAACTTTTTCACTCACATGCTTCACAATGGGGGAGACATAATCCCCTCCTCCTCCTGAAGCCCATTATGATGTAGAGCCACAATGGGACCTTGCATCAGCTCGGCTCAGCCCAAAAAAAACCAGTTGCTTTTCCTGCAGAGCTGCCCATGTTGGGATGCTAGCCTCGCCGTCAGCCAGCTGAATGTGGGCACACTGCTTCTGGGCTCGTTGGCCTTTCGGCATCATTCCCACCACCCAGCACCAGTTCAGGGACTCCTTCTTTCGGGAGTGGGGAGAGAGAGAGAAACAGAGGGAGTCAGAGAGAGAGATAGGGAGAGAAAGAAAGAGAGAGGGGGGAACAGAAAGCGGGTTTCAGATCTGTTATCTGCCGTTCTTCAAAGGAAGGAGGGAGGAATTATAACTTGCTAAATTTATGTGCTATTTTCCTTTCTATGTATCTTCTGTCTCGCAATGCATTCTTGTATAACCTTTCACCTAATTTATAACCGTTGCCTGGCACCTCCACTGCCCGGCTATTTCTCACCTCTCCGGGAATGTAAAGGGCAGTGGGGTGGGCCATGTGGACAGCAGAGCTGGAAGATGGCCCTGAGAAAGCTCTCTTATCTCTATCTCAGAGCGGATGGTTCAATAACATCTTTACACCTGCAGATTGGCTGAATTCACACTGGACTGTTAGGAGGGGTCTCTAATTCCTTTATTCTTAATTGTACCACCTCAGGGACTTCAGAGCCTGCTTTGAACCTGCCCTGCTATCACCTCTTTTCAATAAAAGATTCCTTTTGAAAGTTTCAAGAGTCTTTACTTTCTTGAATAAGGGGGAGAGGCTGGGCCTTACAGGGAGATATTGAAAGGGAGAGATGGGGAGGGAAAGATAAATCATATTGCAAACGTTTTTCTTTTGTATTGTTGCTAAACATAACATTTCAAACGCAGAAAAATTCACCCCAAAGGAGTCTTTGGGGACTGAATGCTGAGAGGCATGGATTTCCTTTTGTCTTCTGCATTCCCAACCTGCATTGAAGCGAACCAAATGGGCTGGGGGCTCCCCACTAAGCAGCCCCACCAAGCCTGCTTGCAAACTCTCCAAATGTTCGGCTTTTGTGTCACTCCTGGCTAGCACCAGCACCAGCACCACAACAGCAGTGGGGAATGTGGAGGCCCTGCCTGCTCCGCTCTTGCTGGTCAGAGGTGGCCCTCCACGTCGCCACCTCTCAGCCAAAGTGCCACATTTTTTGCTTGTTGGTCACCTCCAAGGAAGGAGATGTGCTCAGGCTGCCCAGCCCCTGCCAGGGAGAGGGAAGGGGGGTCTTCCCAACAGGATCCAGATTGCAGTTGCCTTGTTTTGTGTGGATTTCTAATGCTTGGCTTTGCCTGCCAGCCTTTACTCTCCCTCCACAGCCCAAGTGGTTGGATTCACACAACATGTGAAGTTGGACAAGATAACATGGGTGGGGGGAGAGAGAAAACAAAGAGAGGAAGGGAAAGAGAGAGGGAGGAAAGAGAGAGGGGGGAAGGAAAAGGGAGAGAAACACAGAGAGGCAGAGAGCGAGAAGGAAAGAGAGAGAAACACAGAGAGGGGGAGAAGACAGAGAGGGAGGGAGCGAGAGAAAGAAGGGGGAGAGGGAAAGAGAAATGATATTACAAAAGTTTTTCTTTTTCATTGTTGCTGTTAGGAATATAATCTAATGGTTGGGTTGGCAATATATAAATCATACAGCAATGCTGTACATGTTTCTTTAAATCATGCTGTAAAATGTGACTGGCTGTTGTTTTCCTCAATCGGCCATAAGAGGGAGCCAGAATGACTGTTAGCTCTCTGTTCGTTAGATGCTGGGCTGATCTGATCTGAGTGTTTTGAAAGCTGGCTGTTAGAAAGTGCTGTGAGCTATTGTAAGTTTTGCTACTACTAGCAAACTTTGAGTACCGGACTGTTTGTATGATTATGGACTATGTTATTTGGATTATCCCTTAGCTGAAAGACATTGATGACTGACTGTCTTATCCGTGTATGACTTGGACTGTTTGATGGACTCTGATACCTCTATTTCCACGAAAGTAAAAGCCTATTTAAACTGCAGTGTCTCTGTATGCTGGTTTGTATGTTCTCCAACACAACTCTCACAACGCTTCTCTGAACGCACTTGTTCTCCCAACGGGAAGCTTGCCTAACAATTGCTAAACATAATATTTCAAAAGCAGAAAAAAATGAAGGTGCATAAAAGTGCATTTATCACATTTTTCTTAGAACATTTAGCTGAATTCTGTGTTGTTTATCATTATTTTAGGTAGTAAAATCTCATTATTAGTTAAATTGCTGTGTTGGCACTTTGCGATAAATAAGTGGGTTTTGGGTTGTAGTTTGGGTACCCAGTCTCTAAAAGGTTCGCCATCAGTGGTCTAGGGCCCTAATAATGAAAGTTTTTGATATGGTTTGGCAATCCAAGAAAGTTTAGATTCATCTTAAATTTAAAGAACTAGGCGAGAGAGAGGATTATATCAAATAAGGGATTTAGTTGAAAGAACCATTTATATAATAAGGTATTTTAGCCTTGTATTTCCCAACAAACATGTAGAGTTCCACAGATTCAGAGAAGTTGTGTATGTGCTCTACCAAGTGTCACTATCCCGATTATTTCTTGAAAACTGTTTTTCAGGGTTTCTCAAAAAATATCTGAAAGGAAGTTGCTATACTAGGCAATTACATGTTCAAACCTAGTTACAACTAGAAACTTTGCCTTATCAACTCCACCCCTCCCTAAAAATATTTCCAAGGATCCATTTGTATAATAATACCATAAGCATGTGGTCATACCTGCCCGGGCCCATTGATCCCTATTCAGCATGTATACAAAAGAAGGGTGAATGTCAGATCCCTAAAAGTCATACTGCCATTCAATTGGGAGGAGTGGGGCCTTGGAGTCAATTTATTGGCAGTGCCTGTGACAACTGATATTTTACAACTGGTTTCCTAACGCTAAAAGGCTTGAGATCCCATCACCTTTTGGGGAATGTTTATGATGGCCGGTTGGGGTGTTTTACTTTAATGTCTAACAGAAGATAGCCATGGGAATGTATGTTTATGTAGCTCTCAGGGCAGTTGATAAAGGAAATATCTTCACACGTGTATTGGCTAGAATCTGCATTCTAACAAAGAGGAAGGGGCCACTATTACTTTAATTCTACTTGCATTGCCTAAAGGGATTCAGATGTTGCTTTGCCTTTAACAGCTTCCATTCTTCTTAATTAAAGGTTCCTTTTGAAATAATCAGTTTCAAGAGTCTTCACTTTCTTAAGTTAGGAGAGGAGCCCTTCAGGTGGGTCTTACCTGGGATAACAATAGCAATAGCAGTTAGACTTATATACTGCTTCATAGGGCTTTCAGCCCTCTCTAAGCGGTTTACAGAGTCAGCATATTGCCCCCAACAACAATCCGGGTCCTCATTTTACCCACCTCGGAAGGATGGAAGACTGAGTCAACCCTGAGCCGGTGAGATTTGAACAGCCGAACTGCAGAACTACAGTCAGCTGAAGTAGCCTGCAGTGCTGCATTTAACCACTGCGCCACCTCGGTTGACAGATGACAGTGAAGATCCTTGTAGGGAAGTGGTGAAGGCTCCGGTGGACTGGTGCAATAAAAGTAATCTGATTCTAAATGTTGATTAAACAAAGGAGATCATTGTAGATTTTAGAAAGTGCCGGCATAGTCATACTCCACTCAGTATCAACAATGCAGCTTAAGATGCAATTAATTATCTCCAAATCTGTAAATATACAATTGTATATTTGCAGTTGTTTACATATGTAGGAGTTGTTGGCATTATATTTACAGGGGATTATTTTGTATTACTATCAAAGTCAAAACATTTGGGGAGGGGGGCACAGCACATTCATTTCTCCCGCAACATTTGTGGCGCTTCTGGTTCTTATAATAACCATAAGCCAGTAATTTAGGTTTTGATTATCTATACTAGGGGAGGAGGGAAAAGCACATTTTCAGGCTTTATTCATTCAAAACTAAATTTGTATAGCATTTGGGAAAGTAGTGGATAAACTGTCTGATTCCTCTAGCAAATAGCAATCACAAGTTGTTTTTAATTTGAATATGCTAATGAGCTGGGTCCTGAAGATCAGTCCTGGAACAAATTGTATTAAGTGAAATCAGGCAGTTAGTTGTCTGTTCCGATTTATCTCGTTACATTTGTTTCCTGCTGCTTATGGATTGCTATAATGCTTCTCATTGTATAAAGAAACAATAAATAAGTGATTAAAGGGAGGGAGGATTACATGTGGTTTCCATTCATTTGCTGCCCACCCACCCGCAACCGTGACTCCTTCATCCCTCCATCAGTTAATTTTCTCTCCGTCGAAATGTGGGAACTGACACAAAAAAGATGTAGCTCTGTAACTCCCAGTATTGAAAATGTATGAGGCGCAGTGACCTCAGGCTCTGGAGATTATGTGCCAACCATTTATATGCGCAGCTGTGCAAATTGCTAGAGTTTAATGTTAAATTTGATGGAAAATCATCTTTGCTGCTCTGCATTTGAGGAGAGGACAGGGTTTAAATATTTAATGGGCTTCCTTCCTGTTTGAACAGATTTAGTGGTTAAGCAGCTGAAATGTCTCTGAATCTACTCTCTGGAATTTCCCATCAGGTTATTGACACTTTAGATTTGGGGTGACTTGCATTGATCTCAAAAGAGAGAAGTGGTCTAGGTCTCATAAATCCAGTGATAAATAATCTTCCATAGATTGGTTTCTTGAGATGTATTCTCCAAATGGAGCAAAGCCCTGTCTTCTTTTAATGAGTCACAACTCTCTTAATTTGTATTAGCATCCTTAATTCAGATAGAAGCTGCTGTGGTTGAGACCTTTTGTGGTCATCTGGGATAGGAAAAAAACTGTTTCCATCTTCATCTCCTTGAGTACAGGTTCCCCACAGGGTTGTGTCTTCAGTCTGCTGTTTTTCACCTTGATGACTCACAACTTCTATGACAAATCTGCTACAAATCATAACGTGAAGTATGCAGATGACATGGCAGTGGTGGGTCTTACCCGGGATGACAGTGAAGATGCTTGTAGGGAAGTGGTGAAGGCTCCAGTGGACTGGTGCAATAAAAGTAACCTGGTTCTAAATGTTGATTAAACAAAGGAGACCCTTGTAGATTTTAGAAAGAGCCAGCATAGTCATACTCCACTCAATATCAACAATGCAGCTGTAGAGGTGGTCAACAGTATTAAGTATCTGGGAGTGCAGATAACTAACAATCTGATTTGGTCTCTCCACACATCATCCTTAGTGGGCAAACCAGCATCTGCATTTCCTGCATTGGATGAGGAGTGCACATCTTTCTCCTTCTGCTCTGGCCACTTTTTGCAGAGACAAAATTGAAAGCATTTTAACAGATTGCATCACTGTTTGGTTTGGTGGTAACCATGCCTCAGATAAAAGGTCCATATAGAGAGAGGTAAAGACAGCTGAGAAGATTATATGAAGCACACTTTCCGTTGTTCAGAACACTGCTTATAAGTGCTCTGTACTTAGAGGTCAAAGGATTGTTAGAGATGCCTGTTTCTGTTGCTCCCTTCTGGGAGGAGGTTTCAAAGTATTTCTAGCAGGACTACCAGCTTCTGTAACAACTTTGTTCCCTGTGCCATCCATCTGGTAAACTTGCAAGATTCATTTTTCTTGCCATGTACATGTATACATCCGAACTAGACTGTGTTGTTTCTCTGTGTTACATAATATATGTGGGTACATGCATAATTTTGTATTTATTTATTTATTTAATTTTTCTGTCATAGTTTATGTAGTGTACATATATAAGATCTGTATGAAACAAAATTTCATTTTAATGTATGTCATTTAGTGCACCTCCAAAGCAACAATGAAGTTGTTCTATTCTAGTCATATTGTTTTGGAGAGCCGGTTTGGCACAGTAGTTAAGGTCTAGAAACCAGAAGATCATGAGTTCTGGTCCCACCTTAGGCATGAAAGCCAACTGAGTGATTTGGGGCCAATCATTCTCTCTCAGTCCAATCCATTCAAAGGGTTGTTGTTATGGGGAAAATATGAGGAGGGAAGAATATTAAGTATGTTTGCTGCCTTGAGTTACTTATAAAATAATGTAGGTGGAATAAAAATCAAATAAATAAATACCGTAAAAGACATGAAGCACAGAGAAGATCTGGTAGTTCACAGTCAGGCCAATCTCTATATAGTGAGATTAGGTGGAAGTCAATTGGGACCCATGAAAAAAAGGGCAAGGAGTGCTCTGCCCAAATTAGTATTAATTGATGCCTTGCCTTTGTTGCGTACCTTCCCTTCCAAAAGTCAGGTGTACTTTGCTTTCCTCTCATGAAAAAAAACAACCTGTAAAATGGATTAGGCATAGAGGCAATACCTCATAATGAGTTCATAATTCAATTGGGAGTTGAAGCTGGGTATTCCTTAGACTATCTCAACACATTACCCATTACACCCATTAGCTTCAGATTGTCATGTTCTTCACTCAATAAATACAAGTCCAGGTTCCTTAGTCTATAATATAGACTATAATTCCACGTTCACAACCAGCAGCATATGAGATGAGAAAAAGGCATATGGTGAACACTTTCAAGGTATGATGCAACAGTCCTCTGTCACCTGGGCATGCTTCAGATGTATGAACTACCACTCCAAGAATTGCCCAGTCAACATGAATATTTTCAGTATCACTGAAAATTCTGGGAGTTGAAGTCTGCTTAGCTGGAAGAGATCCATACTGAGGGAAACTACATAGTAACTAGGAATTAGGATCCTACTTTTGTTTTGCAGAAGAAATATTCATTGAAGAAAGAAAGAAAGAAAGAAAGAAAGAAAGAAAGAAAGAAAGAAAGAAAGAAAGAAAGAAAGAAAGAAAGAACAGAAGGAAGAAAGGAAGGAAGGAAGGAAGGAAGGAAGGAAGGAAGGAAGGAAGGAAGGAAAATATTTCATTACATCTCTCCATGAACTCTAATTCTGACAAAACCACATGATTGAAAAATAGAATTGTAGAATAAAATACATTCATTAATAGTCCAGCGACCTTTTAATTAAACCTCAATCAGGATTGCACATCTTCCTATACGCAGTACCACTTCTCTGAATTTTTCATTGAAACATTCTCCTGTGAATTCTTTTTTAACAAATTTGACTTAATGAAAATGTGCAGCACCACCACCAACTAATAAGCACAGCACTCTGCTACCATTCAGTTTCAAACAGGCAGCTTCAGACATATCTCATTCACCATCTGCACATAACATGGTTCAAGACCCAGTAGATTAAGCATTGCCTGTTCATTTCAATCTGCCAATGCACAATTAATGCCATGTTTTGGAGCAGAAGCCAGAATCTTTATTCCAGCAAAGTGATTCAGAGCTACAAGTCACAAGGATATTATCTTTTTGACTCATCCTGTCCACGCCTTTTTGATCAAAGGTCCAAATAGGAATTTGAAAGCAATCTCTGCATCACTTCACATCAGGAAGATCTGAAATAAGTTAATTTAGGATTCTCAAAGGATGGATATTTGTGGTTCAATAATAATGGGCTCAATAAGTTGAACTCTTGGTGGCTTGGAGTAACTTTTTATTGTTCTTTTGTTATTCTTTTGGCACTGACCTTTGGAGGAATCTGTCCAAAGAGGTGTTCCAAAATATTGATCATTTTTGGCAATTGTGGAATTTTTAAGGGTTGTAAGATGTACAACGAGTGTGTTAAGTCTCAAAGGAGTGTCAGTGCTTCTCTTTTGCATCTGAACATTGCAACAACAATTTGGCACAAGAAACCATTGGTTGACCCCTAACACCACTGAATGACATTGCCAGGTCTTGTTGTTTCAGCAGAGTAAGGAAGATACTTAGGGACGATTCACATCCTGGTCAGTGTCTTTTCTCAGTTTTACCATCAGCTTCCAGTGGGGGTTCTGATTCCAAAGAATCTCGGAGATGGTTTGTCAGAGAGGGTTCATGTGAGACTCTTAAAAGCCCCCGCCCCCACATCTGTCCATCTGGAGAACTTCCTGTCCACAAATGCCTTCTATTAGTTATTTATTACTTCTTTGCTTATTAAACACATTTCTTCCCCACCACAATCAAAACGGCTCTCAGCATCATATTTAAGCCCATGAAAAAACCCTCCAAAACAATTTTGTTTTCAATGATTTCTGAACAGGGGACAAGAGGCTGGACAGGAGGCTGTTTCACAGCATTAGTGTAGACTAGGAAACAACCACTTCTCATTTCAACCCATGAACCTCTAAAAAAATGTGAGATATGCAGCAGTTGTTTCTCCCTAGTTGTTTAATTTCTGCAAGATTATAGAGGTTTAGAGGTTTATAGAGGTTTATTTGCATTTGTAGGCCGCCCTTTTCCCTGAGGGGACTCAGGGCGGCGCACAGAAAACCAGGGAAGGGGGGATACAACGTTGAGACAACAACACATAATAAAATGATGAGCAACATGCATACAACATTCGGGCGGGGTAGCAATCCTTATCTTCTGTTGGCTCTCATTAAACTTAATGTTTGGTTTTTAAAAAAATGTTGGTTTTGCTATAGAATGTCAAATCAAATTTTATTATCATGATTAAAAACCAACATATGCTATCAGATTATTTTTCGGTTCTTAAAATGATGGTGCAAACAAACTCTGGATCAGCTTCTTCATATCCAAGCCTGACTATTGCCAGGAAGACCATACAGCAGCAAAGAAATGATCCCCCTCCTCTGAAAGCTGTTCCTTATTTTTATTCTTCCTCTATTTTTCCATATTGGTTTCAATTTGCCACGGACTTAAATTTTCCTACAATTGCAACTGCTTTAAGCATATTGACTCCTTTCTGATATCTGCTGTGGAGCAGCACTAAAGAGATCAAGAAAAACACTACCGTGATTCCCCAAAGCCAAATCAACAGAACTTTTTTCAATGGGAGAGAAAAACAACAACAGACTGGAGGGAAGGAAACGAAACCGTTCAAGATAGAATACCATCCACAGTGACGGCAGAGAACAGATCCTTCATTTTACCCTTCCCCCAAATCATTCAGTCCATGATCAAGACTGTCACATCACCTCAATTTGATCCTTTAAAGGAAGACGCTAAGGCCTGAATTAGATTTTAAACTAGACTTAATGATCTTGGGAATATTCTCTTTAAATGGCCACAAAAAGACTTTATTTAATGGTATGTGTTCTAACCCCCTCCTCCATCCAGTAACAAATGCCGAGACAAGCTTAACTGGATGTACTTTAATTAGCAAGATACCAAAACCTCGGTGGCTGAAAGCCAAGCCGAAGAAACAGATAAGGACTTTGGCAGCAACTCAGAGAAACTCAGACAGAAATAAACACAGATAAGGCTTGGCAGCAATCCAGCCTGCCAAGCTCTCAGTACTGTCCTCCGACATTCAATCCTGCGTTGACTTCTACAAAGAGGGCCGTGTGCACAAGTAGCTTTTTATAGTCTGGAGAGGAGCCTAATGACCACCAGCTGAGTACAATCACCTCCTGTAATTGCATAATTGTTCCTGACGCCTAGTAGCTCTTCGATGGCGTGCATCCAGGAACAACTCACTGCTGGCTTCTGGATCACTCTCCCTTGTCTCCTCCCCACTGGTCCAAGGCTCAGGCACCACCTGGTGGCCAACCAGCCTCTCTGCGCCCTGCTCGGAGTCGGAACCCTGTCCAGACTCAGAGGGCCCCTTGCTGTTGGAGTGTGGTGGCAGCTCCAACGGCACCTGCTGGGCCACAACAGGTATGTATGAGTGAACTTGGGACACAATAAGAAGAGCCTCAGACCAGACTGGACAACTGCATGTAAAAGTATCTCAGCCCACAGAAGGAGGGAGGACATGAGAAGTTTCCTAGAGAAATAATCGAAACAAGACAGGCAGCACATAAATCAAATAAACAAACCAACAAACAAACAATAACAGAGCAGGGATTGAACAATGGACTAGCTTATAATTGAAAAAAATGTTCCTATTGATTGATCTGAGTATAGTTCATACAGTCAATTTTCCATCAATTGTATAGTTATGTGGAAAAAAATTATCTCCTTTTTTCTATATTTAAAAAGTCTTCTACAGACAGAAGTTCTTGACTGGAGGACAATTTAGAATTTTTATCTGCATATATCATACTATATGTGTCCCCTTCGGGGGGAAAGGGCGGCATATAAATATAATAAAATCAATCAATCAATATGTTTAGTAATCTGATTATTCCTCCCTCTATGAAAGTGATATAACCAAAGGTATTTGCAGATTGTGGTCAAAAAGTCGAGAAAGTGTCCATGATGAAATAATAAATAATATATATGGAATACAAAAAAGCATATCATTCATTCTGCATGAGTGATAACCATTCATACAAAACCCTTTTTCTTTTTATTGATTCAGACAATAATGAAAACAAAACTTTGGGGAAAGTTCAGGGTTTCCTTTTATTTAAGATGAAATATAACTGGCATTATTCTGATTACATTTCTCATGTTCCAAGTCTTTCCCACTTTGCCCAGCGAATCTAAAAGTGAAGCTTTAATTGTCATATTAAACTTGGAAAATCTTTAATCAATTGATTACAAGGCAAGCGAAAGAAAGAAAAACATATAACCCCTGGAAGTCTTTCCAGTCAATTAAATCATCTGGACATTTGTGATTCATAATTTTCTAAATTGATGCACAGTCTAATGGCATCTGTTAAAACAAGAAAGTTGGCCTGCGTTATCATAATTTCACTGGCTCCAGTGGATCTGCATCAGGTAATGGTCTTGTTGATGCACAAGAAAAGGATCAGCAAGCTCCATTTCCTTTCAATTGGGTCAATCCACCCTGCCATCTTCTAGAGCCAAGGTGGCGCAGTGGTTAAATGCAGCACTGCAGGCTACTGCTAGATCAGCAGTTCAGCGGTTCAAATCTCACCAGCTCAGGGTTGACTCAGCCTTCCATCCTTCCGAGGTGGGTAAAATGAGGACCCAGATTGTTGGGGGCAATATGCTGACTCTCTGTAAACCGCTTAGAGAGGGCTGAAAGCCCTATGAAGCGGTATATAAGTCTACTGCTATTGCTATTGGTATATTAAATCTAGAACCTCCAAAATTCACCACTAATAATACTTCTGGACATTGTGGTTTCAGAATATTTCATTTTCATTTGAGGAAAAGCTATTTCTGGTTAATTTTCAGGTCCATGCGTAGAAATGAGAGACCTTTGTTGTCATGATTTTAGAGTAGCATGTGACTTAAGCCCCAGATCTCACTGTAACAACATTGCCAAAATGGCATTCAGAGTTGTCAACCTTATTTTACGTACTTTCTCTCTGGTAACGCTATGATGCTAACTAGGGCGTATAAAACCTTTGCCAGACCTATACTTGAATACTGTTAGAATTAGAATTAGAATTAGAATAAGTTTATTTATAGGCCGCCCTTTTCCCTGAGGGGACTCAGGGCGGCTAACAACTTATATGGGAGGGGGTACATACAATGACATATAACATAACATGTAATTAAAAAATAAGCAACATTCATTCAGCATTCGGGTGGGGGCGAATTATAATCTTTACCCCCAGGCCTGACGGGATAGCCAGATCTTGAGAGCTGCGCGGAAGGTCTGGGGGGTGGTGAGGGTACGAATCTCCATGGGGAGATCGTTCACCTGCCTGGAGCCCACACTGCATTTCGGACATTGAAACATTAGAGAGGGTCCAGGAGTATTTTACAAGAAGAGGACTCAACTCCTCTGCTCGTAATAAAATTCCGTATACCACCAGGCTTGAAATTTCAGGCCTGGATAACCTTGAACTAAACTGTCTGAGCTTAGTGCACAAGATAATCTGCCATAATGTCTTACCTGTTAATGACTACTTTTACTTCAACTGCAATAACACAAGGGCTATCAATAGATACAAACTAAATATAATCCGTTCTAATCTTGATTGCAGGAAAAACGATTTCAGCAATAGAGTAGTGATGCAGGAGGGGGTGCACAGGTAAACCCACCAGCGGCTGGCCAGGTTAGGTGGTCTTAATAGAATGGACCTTATAAATTCATATTAGCTTGGCTTTTCATTCTAGTGCCCTGGAGTCCCAAAGTTGACTTTTAGCTGGAGTGAACTTTTCTCTCCAACTTCCTCATAAGTATTAAAAATAGGGCTGAACAGTGTGGCAAGACCCTGTAAAGGAGGGGCACAGGAAGCCAGACGTGGTGTCAGATAGAACAGAGGTAAAAACTGCTGACAGCTTAAGACATTATAGGAACTTCTCTTTTTTGTATTTCTCCTATGTACTTTGCTGTAACATTCCAAATGAACTTCCCCTTTTCGAAATGTCATGCTTGTCTCGTGTATGGAAACGCCTTGAGAATGCACAGTTTGGAAGACGGCATAAAAGTAGCATCCTGGGCAGAGCCCAGGCAGTTCAGATTTTGGTGTGTGAACACGCTGAACTCGATGCATCCAATAAACCTGTTTCTCTCACCTTCGTGGTCTCAAGTCCTGGTCTTTCGTAAGTAGATTACAAACCTCAATCTGCTGCTACAGTAGTAAGTGTGTGGAACACCTTACCCAATCCTGTTGTTAGTTCCCATACCTTTTAATGATAACTGTATTACATTTTGTTATACTGTTTACACAGGTGAAAGACTAACATTATTAAATTTTGGATTCTACCTTTCAAGGAAATGTGATTGAAATTTTGCAGAAGGCCACTCTATACATTAAAAACAAATGAAACCAAAATATTATTTCACTTCAAAGAAATGGTTAAGATCAGATTATTTGAAGTGGCCTGGGGAATAGTCAAAATGTTCCTGTCAATAATGTAAAGAGACTTTTTCTGCTTGTTCTCCTGCTAGAACCAAGTATACTCTATTTCTCTTCCTTTGCCACTTTTTCTAACAAATGAATGGCAAAACCATTAGCATATGTAGAGTTTTTCTCTCTATGCTGGTTGAGACTGGGTAATGTAATGACAGCCACTTTTTCAGAATGAGTTTCTGAATTCTATAGAACCTTGAAACATATTTGAAGCTTTATAGATATTTATTTTCTCCTTTTATACAAGAAGTATTGGAAATATGTATCCTCTAAATTCAGCAGGGTAAATCAACACAATTAAAGTAATGTCAGTCTCTATCTTGCTTGCTTGCTATCAGCTGCCATAGTAACAGGGGAGGGGGGCATAGGTATTTGGGAGGGGAAGCGTGCTGGTGGAGATGTTTCCTGTGGAAGAGGCAGGATTGCTCCCATCATCTACTGAGCAGCTGAATGGACTTGTTTAGGGCCAGTCAAGATCCACTGTCCCTGCATACCAGATGGATGAAGACATCTAAAGGTGCACCCCACATGACATCCATGGGGGCTGGGGATTGGGCATTCAGCCTGGGTCCTTGGGGGGAGGGATTTGGGAATGCTTTCAATATGTATTTTTCACGCCTTTAGCCTCAGACCTTGCTTCACTTTTGCAGCTATCACTTCATATCCAGTAAAAGTACCTTTTCTCTCAAACCATGGAGTTGGGGGTTTCATTTCTTAGGTATTGAAGGAGGAATATAGCAATAGTTAGGCTTATATACCGCTTCATAGGGCTTTTAGCCCTCTCTAAGCGGTTTACAGAGTCAGCATATTGCCCCCAACAACAATCTGGGTCCTCATTTTACCCACCTCGGAAGGATGGAAGGCTGAGTCAACCCTGAGCCGGTGGGATTTGAACAGCCAAACTGCTGAACTGCAGTGCTGCATTTTAACCACTGCGCCACCTCGGCTCTAATATATCTGACAAGTAATATCTGACGAATAATATCTGACAAGTAATTCCAGTATTAAGTCATAGGTTTTCAGAAGGATATAGAAATCTATCTATTTATATGATTACATCACCAAAGATAGATGATAGATTTATAGAGGATGATGGGTGAATTGATAGATGGAGGGATGAATGGATATGATGATGAAGATGACAGATAACTAGATAGCTAGACAGACAGACAGACAGACAGACAGACAGACATATACCATTAAAACATCTTTGGGTATTGGAGTCCACCATTAAAATGCTGGAGTTTCTGTAAGTCTGAATTTGTATCTTGCAAAATCACATACCAATGGAACATTTTTATCTGATGTTGTGTTTGGAATATATTAAAAGTTTTAATGCTTCCCTAGGCCTAATTAATTAAAGTTTTCCCTTAATGTCTACATTCTGTGACAGCAATTCTAAAATACTTTCTACCTAAGCTACTAGGAGTTCTGTCCTTTCATAAAAATGAGGTAGCTAAATTACACAGAGCTCTTTGTAAATCCATAGCAGCTTTCTATAAATCCATAACACAGTGAATTGATCCTTTCTAACAATTGGGTACTATCTGTATGTAATGCCAGCCTTTTGAGAACCTAAAGCAATAAATTCTCATCCAGTCAGTGAAAGCCTGAGACTTTTTGCTTCCCCTTGTTCCATTGATTAATCTGACATTAAGGCCATTGTAAAGAAATAATGAAGACAACAAAGAAACTTCAAAGAATCGTTTATAATGGATGGATACAACCTGTTTCCCTCCAAATCTTTATTTATAAATAGTAACAAAAAGAAAACATAAAGGTCATTATAACATGTAAGGGAAAAAAAACATTAAAATGTAGACTAACATGAAACTGTCTCATTACTTTCTGTTTACTTTAACCAAACAAAACTTGCTCTCCCAAAAAAATTTGCATTGAAACCAAGGTAGCATCAATTTTGGCTCATGTTTAATGTTACTTAGTATTTTTGTTTCTAATTTTGACTGTCAGGTATTTTACTTCAATTTTTTATATTTCATTAAGCCACTGAAAGTATTTCTTTTTTATTTCACCAGGGGAAGGAAGGGAGGGAGGGAGGGAGGGAGGGAGGGAGGGAGGGAGGCCCAAGATATGCTCACCACTTTTTGGAAATGAGGTGACAAGCAACAGGGGGAAAAGCAGAAGTACTTAAATCGTTTTTTGCAAATATTTTTACACAAAGGAGAAAAAACAGTCCAACCTATAAAAAACAACACCACAAAAAAACAGATTAGGAACACATTAAAATAGGGAAGAAAATGGTAAGTGAGCACTGGTCTACCCTAGATGAGTTCAAATCATCAGGACCATCTGGATTACATCCCAAGGTTCTGAAGGAACTGGCAGGTGATATCTCAGAACCACTGAACTATATATTTCAAAGATCCTGTAGCACTGCCAGAGGACTGGAAAAGAGCTGATGTAGTTCCCATCTTCAAAAAAGGAAAAAAAATAGATCCAGGAAACCATAGACCTATCAGCCTGACCTCAATACCAGGGAAGATTCTAGAAAAGAGAATCAAGCAATGAATCAGTGAACACCTAGAAGCAAACAAAGTAATAACCAAAAGCCAACATGGGTTTGTCAAAAACAGATCATGTCAGACTAATCTTATTGCATTCTTTGACAAAGTGGCCACACTTGGAATACTACATCCAGTTTTGGTTGCCATGATGTAAAAAAGTTGTGGAGACTCTAGAAAGAGTGCAGAGAAGAGCAACAAAGTTGATTAGGGGACTGGAGGCTAAAATATATGAAGAACAGCTGCAGGAACTGGGTATGTCTAGTTTAATGAAAAGAAGGACCAGGGGGAGACATGATAGCAGTGTTCCAATGTTTGAGGGGCTGCCACAAAGAAGAGGGAGTCAAGCTATTCTCCAAAGCACCAGAGGGTAGGACAAGAAGCAATGGGTGGAAACTAATCAAGGAGAGAAGCAACCTAGAATTAAGGAGAAATTTCCTGACAGTTAGAACAATTAATTAATGGAACAACTTGCCTCCAGAAGTTGTGAATGCTCCAACACTGGAAGTTTTTAAAGAAGATATTGGATAACTATTTGTGTGAAGTGGTGTAGAGTTTCCTGCCTAAGCACTGGGTTGGACTACAAGACTTCCAAGGTCCCTTCCAACTCTGTTATTCTGAAATACCAGCTTCTGAGCCCAGAAGCAGCAAATCTGTCTTTCTTGGACAAATGCCAGGTTAAACCAGCATCTAATATTTAACCAATCATCTACACTCTTCCACGAAGGAAAACTAAATCATTCTCCAAGCCTCTGGTGAAGCAGACAAATCAAGACAACTGTGAGTTATTGTCACATCAGGCATTGTGCTGGGAAGCCACTTCTCTTCCATGAAATGAAATCTGTTAACATTTTAATTGTGAATTCCAGTGGGGAGAAAAGAAGACAGACAGAATGTGAACCTTTCCTTGGAGGAACAGGTTTAGGCAGCCCATCAATTAATTGGCTAGGAAATTGGACAAGAAAGGAAAGGGTGGGGAGACAAGTTTTGTTACAAGCCTAGCAACTACCTGTGATTTATTGTGCAAGATGAATTGTCTTTCAAAACCAGGACTTTTTTTTTTTAATGGCAGTCAATCACACCACAATGATATAATATTCTTTACTTGAAGGGAAAACACAAATCATGCATTTAGTCTAATTGAATTCGTACAAGGCAAACATATTTAATATGCATATCTTTTTAATTAAAGATCTAAACCAAATATGTATGCTTAGAATTCTGCCTATCAAATTTATTCATTACCGTAATTGTAACAAATGCAGTGAAAGGCTGTTTCACCCAGCAGAACAACTGAATAAGCCTGAGCAAAGGAACTAATTTACCAAACTATGTATAATATACTGTAAGTCAAAGGAAACACATGTTATCAGAGGTAAGGTGATCTAATTTCACTTTAGAAAATCTAAAAATGTAAAGATCATTGGTGATTGTGAAAACACCCTATTTTCTTCTAAAGTCTGATGATACTGTAGAATTGTGGAAGGAGGGAAGAAAGTGCTGCAAAAGAAATTATAAAAAGCACAACACATGTGGAAAAATATATTCTTAAAACCACAAAAGAAAAGGATCAAAAGAAGCCAAATCAGTCAATCACTGTGCCCTGAACTGCAAATGTAATCTTAATCTAATTTTTCCAATTTCCTGACATGTTGAAATGCTGTCTTTGGAAGAAGCTCATAAAAATGGTATTTTGAGCACAAAAAGCATTTGTACTTTCAGATTCAGATTCATTTTCTTACTATCAGGTACCCAGACAGGTGATCATGCTCCATAGGAATGAAAAAAAAAGATGAAACAGGAATTGCAACATTATAGCACAAAGCTGGCCTTTTCTATTTTATTTTTTTATTTTTTTATTTATTAATAGAATGTATATGCCGTCCAATCCCAAAGGACTCTGGGCGGCTTACAAAAAGAAGAGGAAGAAAGAAATTATAAAAAGCACAACACATGCATTTGTTCTAATCGGGGCTGGACCTCAACAGTGAGGTCAACAGCCCCAGGCCTGCCGGAATAGCCAGGTCTTAACAGCTTTTCTGAAGGCCATGAGAGTGGGTAAGGTCCGGATCTCTGGGGGTAGCTCATTCCAAAGGGTCAGAACAGCCACAGAGAAGGCTCTCCTCCGGGGAACCGCCAGCCGACATTGTCTGGCTGAAGGCATCTGATCCCAATCTGTGGGTTCTCACCGGCCGCTGGGAGGTATGTGGCAGTAGGCAGTCTCGCAGGTATTTTGCATCCAGATGTTGGACACAAGTACTTTGTTATATCTGAACTACATCTTTCAAACAGCAAAGCATCCCTTGCTTCTTCTTTTTTTGAATTTTTTTTAAACAAACATAAACAAACATAAAACATAAAAAACATCCTCCAGTTACATACAGTGTATCGATTGGTTACAAAACATTTGTGCTTCCTCACCATAGTCTTCACTTACAATTTATATAGAATCTCATATTATCAATCTAATATATATGTATACAATTATTATCATTATTAAACATTTATTTGACTATAAGTATTATTACTTCCTTTCATGTGAGATATTCTATATTTAGAATAAATTTATATTATGGCATTTCATTACATCATCCTAAAACCATCCAGTAGTATTGCATCTTTATACTGCATTCTGTATAAAATTGTTTATCTTTGGTTACAGAACTTTTGTGCATCCTCTCCATAGTCCTCACTTACAATTTATATAAAATTTCATATTATCAAACTGGTGTGTGTATATATATTTGTAGATTTTCACGGGTGTAGGTATGCTGGTCTTGTTGTATTCGGATCTTTTCCCATGTAAGATTGGCAATGTTTCGGCAAGGTCTCACTCACTATCTTCAAGCTGGGTTTTGGGCCATTCATTTCGAATACAGGTGAGAAATGTGCTCTGTCCTTCCAGTTAAAACAGATCAGCATTTGGCAGATGGCTAAATGATTACAAAGTGACCTTGTCCAAAGTTCTGGAGAGAGAAAGGATAATATTGCTCTGCCAAACTGCAGGCTTGAAATTAAAGGGGGTGTTTTACAAAACAGTAAGGGGAGGAAGACAGGCAGACAGTGTAAGATCAAGCATAAAAATAGCATGTTCTCAGGGCAAACAAAGAGAAAATGTAAAGCAACAGAACAGATAGGCAGTAAAGGAAACAACAATGGAAACCCAGAAGATCTAAGGTCAGATGAACAAGCAACATTGTCAAAGCCAAAATAAGAAGGGACTCTTATATGCCAAGGTCAAACAAACTAGGTTTGAGGGTAAGCAGGCCGGTTCGGAGAACCTCCAAATCCCACCCCTGGCTGGCCACACCCATCCACCCCATCCCAGGAGTCTCCACACGGCCCGTTTTGGATGCAAGGTAAATGCAGGGCCTGTGCGGAGGCTTGGGGAGGGGGAAAAACAGGCCTCCCTGGAGAGGCAGTTTTCACCCTCCCAGAGGCATGAGGAAAGCCTCCAGAGCCTGGGCAGAGTGAAAATTCCCTCTCCCCCCGTCGTGAGGAGGCCGAGTAGGACACATGCACCATGGCCACTCAGAGAACCCTTTGCTGAAATTTTTGAAGCCCACCACTGTATACCGCCAAAGATTCTGCTTTCTGTATCCTTCATCCAAAAGTAGCCTGTATTCTGTTATCCAGAGATCCTGGGTTGTATCTGAAAATATAATTGATTTTCATAAACTGATGGGCATAGAATTGCTTCATCAATATAGCATATTCGTGCATTTTATCCGAAAACCTATTTAATGAATAGATGGTAGCATATATTCTGATGTGGCACCGTGGTCAGAACGTGGTCAGAACGCAGTATTGCAGGCTAACTCTGCCCACAGGAGTTTGATCCTGACTCACTCAAGTTGACTCAAATTTGACTTCCAATCTTCTGTAAAATGAGAACCAAGGTTGTTGGGGGCAATATGCTGACTCTGCAAACCACTTCGAGAGGGCTGTAAGCATTATGAAGTGGTATATAAATTTAAAGTGCTATTTCTATATATTCTGTTTGGCAAAAGAAGCAAAAAAAAAACCTGTGCATAAGAACCTTCTTCTGCCTACTTTATTATACAGAAGTGAAAATTGGGTTTGCCAAAAGAAATATTAAACTATGAGAGCAATGGCAATGGAGAACTTAAAGAAGTTGCATGGTACAACAAGAAGAGGAAAAATTCAAGAACGTAGAGGGCTGGACAAATGCGATTAATCCCAAACAAGAGTGACCATTACAAAGAAGGATGTTGAGATGGTGATCACATGGGGAGAATGGATGGTAAGCTGGTTTCAAAATAGATATATGAAGGAAAGAAAATAAATCTCAAGAAAAGAGTCAACTGAGGAAGTTGTGGTTGGGTGGTGTGAAACTTTTTCTTCTTTCCAAAAGAAAAAAAAAAGCTGAAAGAATGAAAGACAATACTGTATATGGAGTGGGACATGGGATAGGTGGAAGGAAAGTCCCCAAAATATAGAGAGATACAGTGTACAATGTCAATATAAACTGATTTCAGCCATATTACTTTTCCTTTTTAAAAACTCACACTTTTAATCTCTATAGCTTACTATTTCTACCTCTTTCCCGGCACTTTGCTGGTGCAACATCGCTTTTCAGAAAATGGAATAGCCTGATGGATATGTATGTATGATGTATGAATAGACAGCTTGCAAAATTGTTTTGCTTTGTGAATAATGTGAGCTGTGAAAGTATTTCCTTAGGATCAAAGCCTTCATTACTCAGGTTTCTTTCTTCCTTATATTCATCACATACAGATACCTGGGAAAAGAATCAGAGGGAAGGGATCAAGAACAAAGAAAATACATTTGTAAAACTACAACCATTGCAGAGAAAAGTCTGGTAAATTCCTTTGAACAAAGGAGCATCTTTTAAATATTAAACGGGACCATATTCCTGTTCTCGAATTATTACTTTTTGGCAAAATATTTCTTTAAAGTCAAAGCAAGGGTTAGCATTTAGTCAATCATCACTGTTCTAAAAATGCTAAGCAGGGTCAAACCTGGACATTACTAGGATGGGAGATGATAGCAAAATCAGAGGGTTGTGGTTTAGACTGGGAAGTAAAAAAAAAACAATCCCTATACAATGCAATGGCAAACCATTTCTATATTAACTTCTGTAAAATAATGTGGACATGTCCATGTACGTACTCATCAGGTGTCAATTTTAATCAAGGGAAAATCTGTCTTGTTTTTAAAAGGATCAGTCAACTGAAAACAATAGTATCACTATTGTCCTGGTAAAATGTCTGTGGGGATTCTCAGTCATCCAAGTCAATTTCTCAAAGGTTCTTTTTCAAAAGACAACAGGACTGTTGTTGTTGTTTTTTCATTGAGAAAGATGTTTTGGAACCAATGAAGCTTCTTGAAGGAGAAGTGAAATGTCTTCTTCAAGGAAAGAACAATCCAGTTGCCTTTTGAAAAGGCATCTTTGAGACATTGTCTTGGTAATGAAAGAAAAAGGAAGACTAACCTGAAACTATTCTTGAGGGATATCATGCCTACTGAGGACAGTCTTCCAACCCCTGACAGCATGAATATGTTTAAAAAGTTCCTCATCTACTGAAACACCATCCAATCCTGTTGATCTAAGTAAGATGGCAGTTCTTGAGTCACGCAATACTCCATGAAAATTATAAATGCTGAATTAGACTGTAGAACTCCATCATTCTCCTGTATGCTGTTTGGAGAATCCAAGAGTGGGTATAACTTCTGTCTATCTGCCCAGAGACTGAGTTTGAAATGTTTGGACACACCTCCTTGGCTCAACTGCTTCCACTTTCTTAACACAGTCTATCCCAAAGAGACATGTTTTCCTTTCTCTCCGTCTACTAAGCAGATATATAGTAATAACTATTATAATCCACATGTGAATTCTTCCATCATCTATTGCTTCCTCCATGGGCTTCTTCTCTTCCTCCATCTTCTGTGAGTTCATTACATAACCCTTGTTTGGGTCGATGCTGGGACTCAGGACCCTGGACAGCACCCTGAACTTTGGGGTGCTGTCCATGGTCCTGAGCCCCAGCATTAAGGGAAATTCAGATTAATGTCTGGGTTCCAAATAGCATCAAAAATTAAAGCAGAGTCTGAGGCCAAGGGTTCCTCAAAGTTCCAATTTATTAAGAGTGTTATGTTGGCACATCTGGGAAAACCTGAATCTGAAAGCTTCCTGATTTTCCCCACCCAGTTGAAAGTTCAAAATCTTGCCTCCACACCCACAAGTCCATCACATGGTCCAATCTTCCACTGCTATCCTGGAAGCTTCCACCCATCCAGTTCCAGTCAGGTGCAAAGGTGCAGAGACAAAGGATGACCTTGGCTTTCTAGAAAATTTTTTGTTATGGCTACATATCACACAACTCCATATAATCCCCCCTCCCATTTTTCCACAATAGAAAATGCATAGTAGAATAATAGAAAGTGTTGCAGGCCTGAGGTCCAAAAGACTAGATGGCTTGTAGACCTGACACTTACCTTAGCACCATTTGAGCCATTAAAAATGACAAGTCTCAGGCTCCTGACCTTCAAAGCTGCCTTCCTAATGGCCATTACCTCGGCAAGGAGGATTTCCGAGCTGGCGGCACTGTCTGTAGATGAGGACCTGTGTATCATCTAGCCAGACTGGGTCATTCTGAGATTAGACCCTTCTTTTATTTCTAAAGTGAATTTGTGGTTCCACGGGTCCCAAGAGGTCATTTTACTGGACATTTGCCCAGGAGCCATCCATCCAACTGAGAAACAATGGCATAAATTAGACATAAGGCAAGCAGTTTGTTGGTATATGAAAAGAATAGCCTCCTTCTGTTGGACTGAAGTCCTCTTTGTTTCCTTTCACCCTGAGTCCATGGGCAAGAAAGTGTCCCCATCGACAATCTGTCGATGGTTGAAAGCCTGCATAGCCATGGCCTATGAACAGTAATCCAGGCCAGTACTGTGCTGCATTGCAACACATTCAACTCACAGCAGCACCACCACTGCTACTTGGGCTACACAGGCATCAGCGGAGGAAATCTGCAGACCCGAAATTTGGGCTTCACCATCACCCTTTGTCACCCTTTTACAAGCTGGACTCGTTCACCTCGGCCAAGGCGTCATTTGGACGACAAGTGCTTCAGAGAGTTCATTCTGTGGCCAGCCTGTTACCCAACCTTGAGACTCTAAGCTTGGGTATATCCCATGCTTGGACTTTCCAAGAAGCACACAGGAGAAAGACTGTTGGTCTTACCTGAACTGTAGTTCTCTGGGAGCTGCAGGAGAATCCAATCCCACCCAAAGAGCCTTGGGTCCAGCATCCAAGCACGATCCATCTTCACAACGTCACAACACTTATTCTGATCTACAACTTCATTAAAAAAAACTGGAAGCAGTCGAGCCAAGGAGTCGTGTCCAAATATTTCAAACTCAGTCTCTGGGCAGATACACAGAAGTTATACCCATGCTTGGATTCTCCTGCAGTGCACAGAGAACTACCATTCAGGTAATTCATCTCTTAGCTGCCTAAGATTGAAAATATTTTTTCCAATCATGGGTCTCAAAAAATTCTTATACTTAGATATATAAAAATAAAAGAAGTAGATTACAAGAGTTCCATGAATCACCATATTAATATGTACATTGGAATGGAGATTTTCTAATTTTCTTCTTTCCTGTGTTTCAACAAGGAGGTGAATCTCTTTGTGGATTATGGAGACATTTGTCACTAAGTCCTACATGATTGCTTCCTGAATCTTTATCAGTCTGAAAACTTTATCAGTCTTATATCCTACATACAGGCCTGGAATATTGCTTCTATTGACTATCCTAAAATTAGGGAAATGAAACCATTTAGTGAAAGCTAGAACAGGGAGATTGTGAGTTCTAGCTTCACCTTAAGCTATCTTCTGAGTGACCTTGGGTCAGTCACTGTCTCTGAGCTCCAGGAAGGAAAGTATGGCAAACCACTTCTGAAATCTTGCCATGAAAACTGGAAGGACTAATCGAGGCAGTCACCAATTGAGGAAAATGGATTTGATCATGAAATTTGCATTCAGAGGAGAAGAAGGTATTGGTGAAACTATGGTAGACAGAAATGTAGAGGAGTGGAAGCTAAACATACAAAGAATGGTTGTTGGAGTTGGGTATGCCTAGTTTAATGAAAAGAAGGACTAGGGATGATAAGATAATAGTGTTCCAATATTTAAGGGGCTGCCAGAAAAAAGAGTGAGTCAACCAATTTTCCAAACCACCCAAAGGCAGGACAAAAAGCAATGGGTGGAAACCAATCAAGGAGAGATCAACCTTAGAACTAAGGAGGAATTTCTCGACAGTTAGAACAATTAATCAGTGGAATGATTGTCTTCAGAAGTTGTGGGTGCTCCAACACTGGAAGTCTTTAAGAAGAGATTGAACAACTATTTGTCTGAAATGGTATAGGGCTTCTTGCCTGAATAGGAGGTTGGACTAGACCTTCAAAGTCCCTTCCAACTCCATTATTCTGTATTCTGAAAGAGAAGAGTTTTTTTCAACCTCTCTGGATTTCTTACACTCTGATCAAATGCCTGAGCAAATTATCAGGGACAATTTCTCGAGATGATTAATCAGGTTGGGAAATATAAAGAGCCAGATATGTGAAAAGTTGAGTGACATAACACCGCTTCAGCCACAATACTTCCTGCTGCCTTCAATAATAACACCAGTTCAAATGCATCAGTAAGAACAATCCAAATGAAATTCTCAAGCACCCTGAGAATCCATGAGAAAAAGAAAAGCTTCTTTCTTAACCGGGGGGGGGGGGTGTTTTGCAAAACTACAAAGGTGGATTTCATCTCAGCATTCTTTTAAAATGAGCCAAGATAGAGATTGATTTTGGGTTGATTTTACATTAATTTTCACCCTCTTACTGTGGATGTTGGGATTCTAAACACCACGAGCTGCATAACTTACTGGCATTTTCCACTCACCCATCTCCCCAAAGTGCCACAAATAAGGGGTGAACTGTAAGTGATGGTGCAGTTTGATTCCTGAATTAATTTATGCTCACATTCTTCTTCCCCACCACCAAAATAGATTCAAGATGTAGAAGCTTTGAACAGCCATCCTTTCTTCTTCTTTTTAGTGCTCCTCTCTGAGCATGATTAAAAGTGAATGCAAAATCTTTCCAGTGCGAATAAGAACCAACTACAGCTTTCTCTTTTTTGGTAATGCTCGAACGGGTCTCCAGCAGAGATCTGAGCAGCCAGCTGTTTGAATTGAGAATCAGCTCCTCTCTCAATGGCATTTGGAGGTGAAACTCCACGTAGGAGTTCAGTGACCCAGTAACTTGCTCTTTTAGCAGCAGACTTTTCAAAGGGAAGTTGGTGATTACGCTGATGGGAATGCAATCAAGGTGGTTTGATTAGCAGGGAGGGAGACAAGAAGTACAAGAAGAGAAATGCCGCCATTCTGAAAAGGAGGCAAACCACTCCAGCTCTAATTAAACAAAAGACAACTGTGGAGCAGGAAATGTAGAAGACATGTTGGGTCCCAATAGTGTGCTGATTGCCAGAGTGTCTGTCCTCAACAGGGATATTTAAACTACCTACTCAAGAGTGGACTGCTCAGCACCAGATTAGTCCTGAACTGGGACTTCTGGGAGGTGTAATCCGATTCAATGTAGTCTTGGTACCTATGGAATTAAAGTAGAAGTTTTTAAAATTGTTTAGCAGGGGCAAGAATATCCATAATAACATATTTCTTACATTTAGTGATATAAGTGCTCTGATTTCTGGAACTTTGTATTGCCTCTTCATGCTCACTTCTACTACAGTTGTATCAAGACCAGTTTGAATCAGATTACAATTCCCATGAATCCCAGTTCAGGACTCAGTATATTATGGGTGTTCTTGCCCCTGCTAAATAATTTTAAAAGCCCTGCAGAGACAGAAAAAAAAATAGTCACATTTCATTCAATTCCTTATGTTTCCCAATTCAGTCTGTTCCATTTTCAGTTCAGATTGCAAATGTTACTTTCTTTTAATTTCATTTACTCTTCAGCAGTGCATATATATATATATGGAGAGCCTGTGGCTTAATGGCTAAGACGTCTGCCTACGATGTAATATAGCACAGGCTCGAATCCCAGTAAGGGTATGGTTAGCTGATGAGAGCTAAATAGCTTGAAATAGATCTATACTAGTCTCCCTTTATTTATTTATCAGCAAAAATACAACATATATTTATTTATTTATTTATTTATATTTAAAGTCACAACCCCTGGTATGCCCAAATATGGGAGGAAGGTCACACTTCCACTCTCTGTCTTCGGCTCGTCACAAGAGACCATCCAGACAGAAACCCAATATTTTTTACTGTTGCCTTTTTATTACATTTGTTATATGTATGCTGATAAATAAATAAAGGGAAACTAGTATAGATCTATTTCAAGCTTTTTATTATTTATTAGCATAAATATATATATGTGTGTGTGTGTGTATGTATATGTATATATACATATACATATATACATATATACATATATACATATACATATATACATATATGTATATATACATATACATATATACATATACATATACATATACATAGAGAGAGACGGGGGGAGAGGGAGAGGGAGAGGGAGAGGGAGAGAGAGAGAGAGAGCGATAGAGATAGAGATAGAGATAGATAGAGATAGAGATAGAGACAGAGACAGAGACAGAGACAGAGACAGAGACAGAGACAGAGACAGAGACAGAGATAGAGATAGAGATAGAGATAGAGATAGAGATTATATACATACATACAAGCATTTGCTGCCTCCCAGCTGATCGGATAAAAGGAAAAAAAGGAAGGAAAAAAGGAAGGAAAAAAGGAAGGAAAAAAGAAGGAAAAAAATCAAGACTTGCTTTTCAGCTGAGAGATCGCTCGGCAAAGAAGAATGAAAACCCAAGACACCGTTGCTTTAAATTGACAAGTCAAGAAGCCTCCCAGCTGATGGGCTCAAAGGAAAAGATTGGGGCTCGCTTTTCAGCCAGGAGATAGCTGTCTTGAATGAGTTTTCTACCAATCTGTCTGCCTGCTTTAAATGGAGCTGAAGGTCCGGCTTTCACTTTCTATAGGCTCATTATCTCCAAGCACCGGTAACTTGTTAAAAAGTTTCCTTTAGGCAGCAGGCCGGAATGTGGAATGAGCCTCAGGCAAGTTTCTTTGTTAGCAACTTCATTTTTCCTTGCTTTTCAGGGAGCCTTTTCTTATGACTAATATTTCATTTGGAGAAATGAGGTGGGGGGGGCTCGATTCCTTCCCACAGCAGGTTAGTGGGCTGGGGAGAGAATGGGGATTTTGCCATATCCTTCCCCTTGAGTGGGGAGGTAATGGGGATTTTCAGTATCCTTCCCCTGCCATGCCCACCAAGCCACACCCACTAAGTCATGCCACATCCACCGAGCCACGCCCACAGAACCGGTAGTAAACTAATTTGAATCCCACCACTGATATAAGTATATATTTATACGTAAACAACGAAAATATATCAAAAAACAAAAACAATGATGAAGCACCCACAATTGCTGAAAGCAAGCCATTCCACTGGTTCATTGTTTCTCCTTAACTCCAAGTTGCTTATCTCCTAGATCAGTGTCCATCCAGTTTCTCGGTTTCTCTTCTAGAATTTTGCAATCCTACCCAGTCTACTCCTTACCCCTCACTCAAGCATTTTAGTCTGTCTCATAAGAAAATCCTTATTTTTGTTTTCTAAAAATCACCACCAGGAAAAAGAGCATAAAAATAGGACTTAGATAGTGATGGAAAGCAAAAGGTAAAAGGGTTTGATCTAAACATTCCAACTCTATTAGGTAAGACTACTTAGATCATTCCCTTGCGGGCCAACCATTTGCTAGGTAGGCATTTAAATTCTGTATGTATTTCAGATTTTTTTGGTTGGGAGGCAGGTAGAGAGAGCAAAAGCTGCCGAGTTAGAGTCTTTGCTTCAAGCAGTGAAAGCAAAGGGGTGCCTCGGTCTTGCTGAGAGAAAGCATATCAATTCAGAACAGATGCTACACAAAGGAAGCAAAAGCTAAGAAGCAGAGTTAAGAAGAATGGCAAAAATAAGGCAGTACCCAGAATATCTTCAATGTTTCATCCCTGATCACACTTATTCAATTGCCTAGAAGACTGCTACCTACCTACCTGCCTCTGGTGAAGGAGATGATTATTTCAGGGAAATGCTGTTGAATAGAACATGGATTTGAGTTTTGAGAGGTGTGGAGAAGGTTTTCTGCATTAGGCAGAGTAAGCAAGTTCAACTGCATCAGGATCTTGATTATTTCTCTCTTTTTTTCGACATATTTTTATTATTTTTACATTTAAAACAATGCAGTACCGCGAAGTCGGAGTGACTATACATTCACATTATATACAGCTAGTCACAACTATTGACAATTAGCCTACTTAATACATTATCAATCCTTCTGTCCAATCACAATATATACAGGGCGGGGCATAACCTTTTCCTAGGGGGTCACAGCAAGATCGACAGCAGTTTACAACTTCCGCGACACCTCATTTTAAAGCCCATAAAAAACTGAATTGAATGAGCTATTAAATGTTAAATTTGCTTTAAGAATGGCTGGAAAATTCGATTCGGAAGAACAAAGGATCATTGACAGAATAAAATGCATTGCCTTTCGAGAGGCTCGCGATGCTGGAGCGACGTTTATCAATCAAAAATGGATTGCAAACAAATTGAAACGTCATCCGGATTGGGTTACTGATAATTGGAACAAAACAACCCAAGAATGTTTCACAAAATTTGGAGAAGGGCGTCCTCTGCAACTGTCCCAAGAAAGCAAAGCCATCATTGCAACTGGCAGTCGCAAACAACGAAAAGGAAACCGAAAAGTGGCCCAAGAAATCCTTCAAATTCGTGGAAAACGAGTTGATCAAAGGACAATCGGCCGATATCGAGAACGAGAAGGTTTGAAGCCATTCCACGTCATTTGCAAACCATTGAAAACTCAAACACACGTTCAAGATCGGCTTTGGTTGTGCGATTGGTTGTCTGAATGGACCGAGGAAGATTTTCTTCATTTGGCGCCATCTGACGAATTCTTCGTTTATGCCATTCGAAAACCGAATTTCCAGAACGATCGAATTTGGGCTAAAGACGTCGACGACATCGCCAAACATGAACGATATCGACAAATCGTTCGCAATCCGACTTGCATCGGGATTTTCGTCATTTTCACAGCCAAGAAACTGCATTGGGTTTTGAAGGATAAAGGGGAATCCTGGGATGGCAGTTATTTCCGTGAGAAAATTTTATTGGAGAATGTCATTCCATTTCTCAGTGATCCAGACAATGTCTTGGTGGTTGGTGAGGCTGTCTTTCTTCATGACAAAGCTCCTTGCATGCGTGCAAATGCGACTCAGCAATTGTTAAAGGAAAACAATGTCGAATTTTGGGGCAATGACGTCTGGCCGGGAAATTCGCCAGATCTCAATCCGGCAGAGAACATTGGGGCCATAATTAAGGATGAAGTGGAAGCTCTGATGATTCAGGAGCAAGGTCAAAATCGATATTCGGTTGAAACTTTGAGAATGAATTTGGAAACTGTGTTGAAAAATCTGGAAAATCGAACGGAACTGTTTGAAGATTTGTTGTGTTCTTATCCACCTCGTTTGAATGCTGTTCGAAGGGCTAATGGTGGTCATACTGACTATTAAATCGTGTCAATAAACTCAGTTTTTGATGGGCTTTCGAATGGTGTATGAATTATTTGTGTTGTTATTACAAGTGTTGCTGTGACCCCCTAGGAAAAGGTTATGCCCCGCCCTGTACAGTTTGTTCCAGTCTTGTCACCTTGTCTTATACCAGTCATAAAATCTATTCCAGACTTCAAAATATTCTGATTCCCCTTTATTTTTAAGTTCAAGAGTGAGCCTATCTGCTTTCGCAGAGGCCAACACTTTTCTGATTATATCTAGCTCTGATGGATCTTGATTATTTCTTAGTAATGGTCAGTCTTTTATGTACTGACATGATTTCCTGAATCTCTGGTTCCAAATATTGCAGGTTGTAGATCATTCAACAAAGTAGTATTAGCTAATTTACACTTTTGGGTTGAGTGTAGTCATGTACATTCATAGAAGGATTTTCCCAGACAGGCATTTGAACCAGAGTGTCTAGGGAGATTCTCCATAATCCATGTTATGATTGTCCCAAAGGTCCTTTTAGAAAAAGCAACTGGATTTTCTTGCAAATGAAGGCGAATATATCTGTGTCCTAGGATCACATTGCAGGATCCAATCTGAGTCGGTCACCAGGTTTAGTCTTCCGAGCTTTCAAACTCACACTGGAGCCCATCCTCAGAGGAACTTTTTCTCTAGCAGAGTGTGTCACTAGAGAAAGAAGAACTTTCTCTTCTAACGAGAAGTTCCCCGAAGATGGGTTCCAGCACGAGTCTAAAAGTTCAGAAGCCTAAATCTCTGGTCCTGGTGACTGCCCCAGATTGGATCCTGAATTTCCTTGGTTTTTTTTTCTTTGAAAATATTTCTGAAGGTGGAAAGATTGGTATTCATTGCAACGTGCTCTACATGGGGCTGCCCTTGAAGAGCATCCGGCGGCTTCAGCTAGTCCAGAATGCGGCCGCGCGAGTGATTGTGGGTGCACCTCGGTTTGCCCACATAACACCTATCCTCCGCGAGCTGCGCTGGCTACCTGTTGATCTCCGTGTGCGCTTCAAGGTGCTTCTTACCACCCACAAAGCCCTTCATGGTAGTGGATCTGGGTACTTGAGAGACCGCCTCCTGCCAATTACCTCCTCGAGACCCATTAGATTCATAGATTAGGCCTCCTCCGAGTGCCATCTGCCAGCCAGTGCCGGCTGGCCACTACGCGGAGGAGAGCCTTTTCAGTAGCAGCTCCGACCCTTTGGAACGATCTCCCCATGGAGATTCGTACCCTCACCACCCTCCAGACCTTCCGCACAGCCCTCAAGATCTGGCTATCCCATCAGGCCTGGGGGTAAAGATTATAATTCGCCCCCACCCGAATGCTGAATGAATGTTGCTTATTTTTTAATTACATGTTATGTTATATGTCATTGTATGTATCCCCTCCCATATAAGTTGTTAGCCGCCCTGAGTCCCCTCAGGGAAAAGGGCGGCCTATAAATAAACTTATTCTATTCTATTCAATCAACTGGTCATTAGCACCCTGAAGATTGGTAGAAACTCCTTGGATGAGAAGTGAAAAAACCCAAAGGAAAAAAAACACAAGAAAGTCCATTTGCTTTTTGGAAAAGCACCAGAGAGATGGACCTCTTGCACTGAAATATAATTGCTTTGTTTATATATTTTCTCTTCCAATTGCTCCTCTGGTTTCCCTTATTTTTATCCTCTTCCAAAGTAGAAAAGCTTCGCTTCAAGGCAGGAGTGGGAAAAATTGGAGAAGGCTAGGATCTGGCAGGGTTTTACTTACTATTTAATTGATCTCAAAAGTTGCAATGAATGGGCAGTAGGACAGGATCACAATTTTCAGCTCTGTTCTATGGTAATGAAGAAGCCTATTAAATGTACCTTTGTCTTCTGGATTGCTTAGAATTCCAGGATTCACTTATGGATATTAAGGCAGAGGTGTCAAACTCGAGGCCCCCGGGGGCTGGATCTGACATGCAGGGTGCTTAGATCTGGCATGCAGGGCCACTCTGGAAACAGCAAAGTTTCCCACAGTGCCTCTGCCAGTGAAAATGGGGCTCGGGAGAGCTGCAGGTGACCCTCCTGTGCTGCATTTTTGCTGGCAGAGAATTGTAGGAGGCCGTCACAGCTGAAAACAGAGTTCGAGAGCACTCTACATGGGGCAGCCCTTGAAGAGTGTTCGGAGACTTCAGCTGGTCCAGAATGCAACCGCGCGAGCGATTATGGGTGCGCCACGGTACACCCACGTCACATCTATCCTCCACGAGCTGCACTGCGAGCTGTTACCTATTGGTCTCCGGATACGCTTCAAGGTGCTAGTTACTTATAAAGCCCTACATGGTATAAAGCCCTGGGTACTTGAGAGACTGCCTCCTGCCAATTACCTCCCATAGATCCATTAGATCCCACAGATTAGGCCTCCTCCGAATTCCATCTGCCGGCCAATGCCGGCTGTTGACCACCCTCTCCCGCCTTCTCTGTGGCTGCTCCGGCCCTTTGGAATGAGCTCCCCGTGGAGATTCGGACCCTTGCCACCCTTCAGGCCTTCTGGGCAGCCGTTAAGGCCTGGCTGTCCCAGCAAGCCTGGGGTTGAGTCCCCACCCCACCCTACTCGAATTTGCTGTGCTTGCTGTGCTTTTTAAAATTGTTGTATCACTGTCCTGTTTGTCTTACTTTCTGTATTTGTTTTTCCCCTTCTCCTGGTTTTTGTTCAGCCGCCCTGAGTCCCTTCGGGGAATAGGGCGGCTTACAAATTGAATAAATACCAATACCAATTTTCGCTGGCAGAGTACTTGAGCCATCACAGGCCCCACCCTTGCCAAGCCCCCCCCCCCGAAATGCAGCCTTCAATGAAATAGAGTTTGACACCCCTGGACTAAGGTAAAAGGATTGGAGTGACTAAAGGACTGGCTTCTAAAAATGTTCTACCTGCTTGCTGAGTTTGTACAAAGTCTTGGTTTAATGAGGAGCTATAGCTATGAGGTGAACAGGGAAACATCTGGAGACCAGATGGTAGAAATCTAAATGTGAATACGATCAAGCACAGCTTGGAGCACCTTAGGGTGTTATATTGTGGCCCTAAGAGGGGAGAAAAGCTGTTTGATCTTTATGTTGTCCACAGAAAGTAGCCTAAGGGTGCTTTTCTAGTTGATTGGGACTGGAAGAATTGGAAGGACTCCATGTGTCTCAACAGCAAACGGTGAAGGTTTTATTATTGTTGTTTTCTCAGATAAACCCATTCATATTTACAGACAGATTGAAGAGATTGGCGATGTAGAAAGAAGACCACTGCTTCTATTTGTCCACTTTTATTAAACCAGTTTATGCCTGTTAACCTTATAGATGTCTACGGAGTGTTTAGACAAGCTAATTCTTCATTAGACCAAGATCCTTTTTGACTAGTACTGCTGGAATGGATTCGCGAGGGAGATTTTTGTAGGGGAGAAATTGGTAGAGCTAGAGGAAGGAGTCAAACAAGGCAATACTTAAGAGTGGTAAGTAGCCACAAATGAATTAAGTCTGAGCACCCTTAAATGCCATTGACCCTTAGCTATCTCTAACTAGATGCTAATTGTTAGTTGAAATCAGTGGTGAAATTCAATTTTATTTTACTACCGGTTCTGTGGGTGTGTCTTTATGGGCGTGGCAGTGGAAGGATACTGCAAAATCTCCATTCCCACCCCACTCTGGGGTCAGAGAGAGGTGGTATTTGCCGGTTCTCCAAACTACTCTGCTACCAGTTCTCCAGAACCTGTCAGAACCTGCTTGAATTTCACCCCGGTTGAGATAATGAAGGTCAGGCACAAAAAAAGCTCCACACTTGAAGGTTAAAAAACTGATTTCTTGCTAAAAGCCTCATTTATTTGCTTATTAATTTCATATGCAATTTCAGGATACAATAGTACAAAGTGTTTTTTAATTGGGTTGTCTTTGGAAATGTTCTAGCTGTGTTCTCCTAACCCTGAATCAATGGGAGTTAGCAAGATGTGTACACATCAAAATCTATTTAAGAGCTGAGACGGAGGGGGTTAATTTTAGCCCTGTGAGGCAAATCATTATTGAACAACTATTAGGCCTAAAGTATTGACCCAAATGGCCCCCAGCCAGGTTCAAAAACAGGGGGAAAAGGCACAGAAACTGCTTGAGTGGCCAGTCACTCCCTCAACCCAACTCACCTCCTGGGGGAAATAGAAGGAGGAAACATTAACTACAGCATCTTGAAATTATGCAACAAAAGGGAGGACATATATTAAATCACTACCATCAACCTACCATATGCCGCTGGAACATCCAGATAAATCTATTCATACTTTCTGGCATAAGTTTCAGTTTTTTACTCCATAAAACCAGGGCACTTTCATTTAGACTCATTTCTCCTTTTCCTTACATAGAAATATATCTACTTTACTCTCACCTTTTTCAATTCATTCATCAATCAATCCATACTCTTTATCATTTCATCCTGCGAAATTCAAAGACACAGCCTACCATATTTTGAGTTATGATCAGATAAATGACTTCCAATGTGTGATGATTGTTGTGGCCCAGCAGGAGCCGTTGGAGCTGCAAACAGACTCCGACAGCGAGGGGCCTTATGAGTTGGCTCTGGAAGAGGTGGAGGTCCCTAGACAGGGTTCCGACTCCGAGCAGGGCACAGAGAGGCTGGTTGGCCACCAGGAGGCGCCTGAGGCATGGAGCAACGGTGAGAGCCGAAGGGATTGTGCTCATAACGTCAGGCCTTGGAGTAGTGATGAGGAGACAAGGGAGGTGGTCTTGGATGCCAGGCAACGCCGGGCAGATCGACGAAGAAAACAGCTACACAATTACAAAAGATAATTGTACTCAACTGGTTGTAATTAGGCTTCTCTCAAAATTGTATTTAAGGAGGGACTCAGGGAGGAGTCTGATTTGCAGGATTTAACTTCATTCATAATGCCGGAGAAGCTGTTATCTGTCTATGTCGAAGTCTGAGTTGCTGCCAAGGTTCTTATCTGTTTGTTTATGCTTGGGATTTCAGCCACCGAAGTTTATGTTTCCTGTTAATTAAAGTGCTGTGAAATTCCAGTTACGCTTGTCTCGGCATTTGTTACTGGACGGAGGAGGGGGTCAGAACAGATGACATTGATCAATTGAGGCAATTGCAATTAATGTTAGTAGACTAGAGAAGGTAGGTTATTACCTATAGCCCATGCAACATTCCCTGTGAACTGTGAGGACAATTCTGCTCAGTTTGTATGCACGTGCCTTTAGAGACAGAAGCCCAGTTAGTCCCTGGCATGGTTGTTGGTAAAAAGTCAGCATATCTACTGTGAAGGCCATGTCATTAAACCCTGAAGCCTAAAAGATACTGGCCATGGAAGCCTTCACCATAAAATTGGTGGCTGACTTTCCAGATAGCAATAGCAATAGCAATAGCAGTTCGACTTATATACTGCTTCATAGGGCTTTCAGCCCTCTCTAAGCGGTTTACAGAGTCAGCATATTGCCCCCAACAACAATCCGGGTCCTCATTTTACCCACCTCGGAAGGATGGAAAGCTGAGTCAACCCTGAGCCGGTGAGATTTGAACAGCCGAACTGCAGAACTGCAGTCAGCTGAAGTAGCCTGCAGTGCTGCATTTAACCACTGCGCCACCTCGGCTCAGATGTTGAAAGAGCTGCAAAATAATTGGTTCAGCCCTGGAAGAGTTTTCCACATTCTTTTGTTTGGAAGCCTTAGTTTCTTGGTAGTAAGACTCTGGCTGTAGACCGAACTTTGTAGAAGCGAAGTTGTTTCTATTTATTTATTTTGTATGAACAATGAGCAGGTTTCATTGCTTTCTTCTAGACCTTTTCCTGCCATTCTAGCTTAAACATTGAAATGAACATTACGATTAACCTAAGATGCACTACTGAATCCCTCCCCTCATTCTATTAGGTTGTCTGATTCTTTTAGCAAAAATATAGCTTCAGAGCTGGATTTTTGTAGTGGTGCAATGAAGGCATGTGTTCAATTCACAAATGTTTAGTGGTTAGAACGATATAAGAAGCCACTGGCAATCAGCATCTTTTTTATGAGAGGGATTACCATTTGTAGCCCCTAATACAAAGAGAACTAGAAGGAATTCTAAGAAGTCTTCTATACACTGCAGCTGTATGATTTATTATTTGGTTACAGCCACTAAAGAGGGAAATAAGACCTTGTTGTCAATTCTGATTTATATTCTCCCATTTTGCAATTTCAGTAAGTCAGGAGGGTATTGCTGGCGGCTGGGTATGGATTTTGCCCAATGAGATATAATTGTATTTGTACTCAGTTTCAGCTTTATTCTCTCACTGCAGCTTTGGTTTTTCACCGATTTGTCGAAGCTTGGAGAGAACAGAATGCATAAGATATGCAAGGCATGAGTGTCCCCACTGTGATAATTGTATTATGATTTTTCATGATACACTAGCTGGCAAAAATTGCTGCCTCCGGTGTCTAGATGAGCTTTCCTAGGATGAGTTGGTAGTGGCCCCAGCAGCTGATGGCACAACACAATTCTCCAGTTTAGTACAGTAATACATTGCTTGGAACGTCTGCGTTATTTCCCACATTACCAAGAATGATACCATGTTGGGGGCATTTAGGAGCCATGGTGGTGCAATACTGCAAACTACCACAGTACTGTGGTGGTACAGTACTGCAGAATACAATACTTCAGGCTACATCTGCTGACTGCTGACTGACTACAGTTTGGCAGTTCGAATCTCACCAGCTCATGGTTGACTCCGTCTTTCATCCTTCTGAGGTTGGTAAAATGAGGACCAAGATTGTTGGGGGCAACAGGCTGACTCTGCAAACCACTTAGAGAGGGTTGGAAAACACTGTAAAGTTGTATAAAAGTTTAAGTGCTCCAAGGGACTCCCAGGGAAGCATGATGGCTGTACTGAATTTTGGACTTCCTACCTACAGCTGTTTTGGAATGCAGAGGTTTTTCTACTGGCCTTTGTCCAACAAATGTCAATATCTTCGGTGATCTTTTAAAAATTAGACAGAGCTCTGTGTAATTTATTAGTAATTGTGTGGGAAAGTACCAGAGATGAATTTAAAACTATATAGTAGATCGGGTGATTAAAAAAAGAAATCAGGAATCCAATTCAACTCTATTTTTTTTAACATTGGTCCTGAAAGGGAATCTCAATTCAAGGAAAACATAAGAGGAAGAAGTGGCTGGCTACATCTCAGATTGTAAGCTGGTAAAAAATGAAGTTTTTCCAGAATAAATTTTTTATTTCCTCCATCCTGACAGTCCTCCATCCTGACAACTTAAAAACACAGCCAAAGCTCATTACAGAAAAAGGTATAAAACAATCCAAGGTCTCCAGCAAAAATAGTTCAAAGGTTACTTGCAGTAATAGGTTCAGGTCATCTTCAATTTATGACTACAAATGAGGCCAAAATTTCCTGTGGCTAAATGAGACATCTGTTAAACAAGGTTTGTCCCATTGAATGACTTGTGAATCGCTGCCAGAGTTAAGTTAGTGAATCTGGTTTCCCCATTGACTTTGCTCATGAGAAAGTCACAACAGGGGATCGCATGATCCCGGGACGCTGCAACTGTCATAAATATGTCACTTGCCAAGCATCAGAATTCGCATGACATGACTATGAGGATGCTGCAATGGTCATAAGTGTGGAAAACAGTCATACGTCACTTTTTTCATTGCCGTTGTAACTTCAAAACATCATTAAATGAACTGTTGTAAGTTAAGGCATATGCTCGTATATGTTGATGTTTGGTAGATTTCAATGTTGAATATGAAGTATGTCACTGGAGCCCAATGGTAAGGTAAACTAAATTTTAACTTGATTTGCCTATTGGATGGATGGATGGATTTGCAGAGGATGTGGGAGGTCTGCAGAGTGCTCCTGGGGGCTTGGGAGGGCAAAAACAGTCTTGTTTTGTGAAAAACTGACCCATTTTTGCTTGTTTTTTGCACTCCCCAGCCCCCAGGAGCACTTTGCAGGCCTCCCAAACCCTCTGTGCATCCATTTTTGCAAAAAATGGGATGCATGTAGGTTTGGGAGGCCAAAATGCTGTATTCAGTGTGTAAAACGCATCCAGATTTTCACTCTCTTTTTTTTCCCAGTAAATGTGTTTTTATTTTCCATTTTCATTTCGTACAATCACATATATACTGTGCATAACCGGGGCCATATAACATTAAACAATAAACACAGCCATTCCTCTTGTCAACAATACCCCCAAAAATACAAACCCAATGTACCACTTCGACCCTCCATACACCCTTTCTTTCACCCCCCTCCAACTTTCCTTCTTCCCTCCAACATTCCCCTCTACCCTACTTCCCCTCCCCCTCTATCACTCCTCTCTCCCAGTACACTCCCTCCCTTCCTTCTCACCCTCCCTCTCGTCCTCTCTCCCACCCTCTCTACCCCTCTTTCTTCTAGCCCTCTACTCCTCCCTTCGGTGTATTTCTACTATCTATTAATATATTCAGCTTGTCCTATTTTTACAGTGAAATTAAAAAGCAACAGTATACAAGTTCAATCGCGTTACTATAAAATCTAACACATACTATATATCCCCCCTCCTCCCTCCCCCCTAACACCCCACCTCCCTTCCCCCCCCCCGACTTCCCAGAGCCCGTACACGGTATAGGTTCACTCTCTTTTTTTGTGCGGGGGGGGGAGGTGCATCTTATACTCCGAAAAATATGGTAGGAATGTAAGTATTAGAATGATAGATAAGTTGACATATTAGAAAATGGTGGTCAGAAACTATTAAAAACACTGGCACTGTTTAAAATAGTATATATGTTATTCTGTTTTTACTTTTGTTTTATGGTAAAAGGAGTGCCAGGACAATTACACTGTGTTTAATATATTTATATGTAAACAATAAAAATATATCAAAAAACAAAGACGATGATGAAGCACCCACAATTGCTGAAAGCAAGCCATTCCATTGGTTAATTGTTTCTCCTCAACTCCAAGTTGCTTATCTCCTAGATCAGTGTCCATCCAGATGGATTTGCATGTCATGCATTTGTGAATTTTCATACTGCTTGCTTTATTCTATTTTGGAAATACTAAGGTATCACTTAGTATTCACATCAGTGAATATAGCAATAGCAATAGCAATAGCAGTAGACTTATATACCGCTTCATAGGCCTTTCAGGCCTCTCTAAGCGGTTTACAGAGAGTCAGCATATTGCCCCCAACAATCTGGGTCCTCATTTTACCCACCTCGGAAGGATGGAAGGCTGAGTCAACCCTGAGCCGGTGAGATTTGAACCGCTGACCTGCTGATCTAGCAGTAGCCTGCAGTGCTGCATTTAACCACTGCGCCACCTTGGCTCTTCACTTGTTAAGGTCTCCAGTGGAAATATTTCCTATCAGTTGGTCCTTCTTGAGCCTTTAAGTTGAAGCTGCATGTTCTGAATATGGAACTCTGCACATAGAAAGAATGTACTGTGGTACTGAGTTAGAAAAAAAAATCTACTGTGGCAGGTGTCCCCTTCTCAGCTAAAAAACCCACCACTTAGCTTTCACCCTATTATTATTTTAAAGAAAGGTTCTTCAAAAAATATCTAAGAACAGACTATCTTCAGAGGAAATCCTGGTAGGCCCTACAGACCAAAGTTTTCTCACTGGCTTTCAGCTGCCATATTAACTTTAGATTGAATCAGTTTGAGGTACGTATAAGAGTTCTCCCATGCCATGAAGGGGAAAGATTTTCATTTAAAAGCTACATTCCTATCATCTGCAATATACAATACCAATTGTAATAGCATGCCAGGCCACTTTGTTCATTCACTTGGGATACAGCTCTCCACCCTTTGCAGAGAGATTGTAGTGGAACAAAGCTTTCTGCTCTTTGTTCCCTTCATTCTTGCTGTCAACTTTTAAAAATTAACTAGCTGTTCTGTAAAGCTTTGCTTGCTTTTTCCAGCACTGACATCTATCATTCCTCTTCCCAAACATTCCTCTGTATAACCCCATTTCTTTTTAGCACAAACCCAAGGAGATACAGGATTTCCTATAGACGTGGGGAAGGAGTACAGGAGATAATTCTCTAGGAAATCTTCCCCTCCTTCCTTCTCACTTAGGCAGATAGGCATCTAAAAATTACTTCCCTCAATTATTATGAATCATTTTGTCAGGACAGAGTGTAACTAGTATTTCTGGTAATTTCCCAATCAATTTCCATGACAGACCACATATTTTATCTAACACCGTACAGCTGCTGCTCTTGACTGCACTGATAGCAGGTGCCCTTACAATTAAAACTTTGTCTCCTGATGGAACTCGTACTTCCTCGGATTAAATATCTGGAAGCCTCATTTTCCTCCCATGTTTTAACTGTTCATTTTCTAGCCAGCATACCTTCTCATTTTTTTTCTTTTGACCACCCTGTAATTCCTTAATCCAGGGTCAAGTCGAGGTGACTGAATGAAGCTGAGTCCTTACTGGCCAGATGCCCTTCCTGACACCTAAACAGAGTTAGTAGCAGATATTTTCTCTCTGTGCCTGATAGAGAAACTGCCACTGCCAAAGATTGAACTCTCAACTTTCTGAGTGAAAAGTGAATGTTTTCACCTCTAGGCATCAACATTGTTCCAGAACATCTTCCTATTACCAGGCTAATTTTTAACCTTATGAAGAAGATAAACATGTGTTCCTTGCTTGTGATCTCTTGGTTCTATCTGAAATAAAATAAATTGCATTATTTATAGCAGTGTCATCCAACTTGACAATTTAAAGATATATGGGCATCAACTCCCAGAATTCCTCAGCCAGCACATAGGCTGGGGATTTCTGGGAGTCAAAGTCCACATATCTTAAACTTTGCCTAGTTGGGAAAAAAAACTTATTTAGGACAAGAGCAAGGAATTGAATCTCTTGAAGATGATCCAATGCTAATATAATGCAATCATAACACCAACTGTCTAGCTGCCTTTTTAAATTAATGAATATATCTAGATTGCAGACCAGGATACCATTGAAGACCTGGCCTCTGTTCTCTGGCTTGCTTCAAAAAAAGTTCTCGGAGCAAGGAGGTGAACTGATATCATGTTTTCTTTACCAACTGTGGTGTCTGTACATGGGAACTGAATGAACAAGCAGAGAAAAACCAACATTCTGCACTCATTATGAATTGTTAATAGCCTGTTTACAGCTGAAGCTGTCACAGAAAACAAGAGAGTCTGCTAAGTCAATAATTTATTTCAAGCCACAGAATTAATTAGGGAGACAGTTAAATAAGGGTGGGAAAGTAAGAATATGTTAGCTTTTTGTGATCCCAGCTATGTTTTACAGCTGGGTTGGCTACCAGGAACATAGAAGTATAAAACATAGAGATGGGCAAAAAGAGGTTGAGGAATGAAGCAAGAGTAATCCAGATTCAATTTTCATGATGTAGCTTGATTTTTTTTCTTAAACTTTTTAAAAGCAAGCTTTGAAAACTTTGCATTTGATGGGCGCAAGCAACATTTAGTCAATGAAACATTTCATTGGTTCCCCTCTACTGCTTTGCTGATCAAAATTCTCCTCTCTTGAAGCTGGAGGTAACCCCATTGGAGAAAATACAAGGACTAAGTTTTGATTCTGTCTTGGCATTCAAGATGGGTGAACTTCATTTTTCTACAGCTCTTCTTGGATTCAAACAGAAACCATCTGAAACAGTGGTGGGTTTCAAAAATTGTTCGAACCTACTCTGTGGGTGTGACCTCCTTTCTGGGAGTGGGTTGCCGCCCATGTGACTGGATGGGAGTGGCTTGCCGCCCATGTGACCGGATATGAAGATGCCGACGACACTTGTCAGAACCACCTTAAATTACCCCACACACAGCACTTGTTTTTTAAAAGGCATCTTTGGCTTGTGTTAAAACAACTTCAACACACGCAATGTTCTGATCGCACCACAAACGCAGTAGTCATCCTTACCTTTCACAGAGGCACTGAGTTTTATAAATATGAGCATGATAGTGTAGAATAATCATATCCAAGGACCAGTGGTGGGTTCAAAAATTTTTGGAACCTCTTCTGTAGGGGTGGCCTGCTTTCTGGCTCCACTAATGAAACCTCTTCTAACCAGTTCGGTAGATTTGACGAACCGGTTCTACCGAATAGGTGCGAACTGGTAGGAACCCACTTCTGTGTATATCTCACCTCTCCATTCACCCACAAAAAATATTTTATAAACTTCCTCCCTCTTCTTCGCTTAAAGACGCTTCTTCCTGGCAAGATTCAGCCCTCCATGACTTTAAAAGGGACATTTCACAACATTCCCACTGAGGAACATCCTTGTATCTGCCTGGAGTAGGTAATTCAATATTTTACTCAAATTCTATGACAGCATTCAGACTATTAAATCCGGAGCCCTCAATCTGAGATTTCCCCTGCTTGCCAATTATTTCAAATAGGTAGTTTTTCCACTAAACAACATCAACTGAATCTTCTGCAAAGCTTGCTAAGTTCTGATCACTTACCATATGGACCAGTTTAGTTTGGTTTAGTTCAATTTAGTTACAAACTGCTAATCTACAAGCCATCGCTGTGATGGGATGAAATCGTCTTTTTTATTATATCTCACAGTGTTTGCTTTATTCTGGTTCTCCCCCCCCCCAGTTGATTTCTTTTATGCTACAGATGCCAAGCATGAAGAATTAGGATCACACGTAATTTCCAGTTCATAAGATTTATTGCAAAAGCCTATACATAAGAATCTAATCAGCTAATGGTCAGCATTAAACTGATACTAGATAAGAGTTAATGGAATTGAAGAGGGGCCAGACACATATAACGATTCGAGGCTGAGTCCTCTTTTGAGTCTGCTCCAAGTTCTGCCTACTCTTCTTCCACATTAGCCAGTTTGTATTTAACATACTACCAACTAACAGAGTTGGAAGGGACCTCGGAGGTCTCCTAGTCCAGCCCTCTGATCAAGTAGGAAACCCTATAACATTTCAGACAAATGGTTATCCAATCTCTTCCTTAAAATCTCCAATATTAGAGAACCCATAACTTCCGGAGGCAAGTCATCCCACTGATTAATTGTTCTCACTGTCAGTAAATTTCTTAGTTCTAGGTTGGTTCTCTCTTTGTTTAGTTTCCATCCATGCTTCTTGTGCTGCCTTCAGGTGCTTTGGGTGCCCATTTTCTCTGTGGCAGTGCCTTAGATATTTTTCTTGTTTGATCTCAGGTATTAGTAGTAGTAATATAGTGGTAGCAATCTACAATTAATTCAAAGTCTAATACATGTGGGAGTCTAATAGTACAAGTCCTAACCAAGCTAGAGTAGTGTCTAAGACACTAAAACATAGACAGTCTTAGATGGATGTTGTATTATTGTTATTATTTTTATTATTTCAAAACAGCCAAGTAATACATTAAGCTATACCCTAGTATATGGATGGGTAATTGAGTAGCTATAAGTGACTCTGAATAGGTGTGTCCTTTCAACCTGGTGTAAAAACTTTTTAAAAGATATTTAGGCTTTGCCTATTTAGGCTTTAAGAGTCATGGTGGCCCAATGGTTAGAAAGCAGTATTGTAGGCTAACTCACTGCTCACTCCAGGAGTTTGATTCTAGATGGCTCAAGATTGACTCAGCCTTCCATCTTTCCAAGGTCAATAAAATGAGGACCCAGATTGTTGGGGGCAATATGCTGACTCTGTATACCCCTCTGTAGACTCTGTAAGCACTATAAAGTGGTATATAAATCTAAGTGCAATTGCTATTGTTATTGCCCATTTTTTTCTTTCTGTTCTATTCTTTTTTTCCCCCTACAAAGACAAGGGGAAGTAACTTTTATCTCTAAATAATGTCAAGTGAATGCCTCAGGCCATTGTTGTATGCATTTTTTCAATATTAGAAACATCCTAACTAATTACCTAATATTTTTCCAAGCCATTTCAATTTTGATTGCAACCTCCTGGATAGAGTAAATAAGTGAACTGAGCTAAATATGCTAAAATTTGTTGCACGTTGTGTTTAAATACAGTCAGCCTGTGTATACTATTAACCCCAGGCGCATGCGCGAGAACGGGAATGGCCGCCGAGCTCTAACGCTCCGGCTACCGAAAAGAAACAGCGGAAAATTCCAGGCGACGAGGACCCCGAATATGACAACAGAGGGGTCCTCGCAAACGATCAGCTGTCAGGCTTCCAGGGAAGGTAACTTTCTAAGGAGGGGGCTACCTTCGGGTGGCCCCGGGACGGCGTTACCTCCCTCGGTGACTTTTCTTCCGATCAGCTGGGCGGCGGCGGTGGCGGCGTTGCGCGAGCGGCGGCGGCTTCGGCCCCGCTGCCTCAGGAGGCTGCCCCGCTGCCTTGGGAGGCTGGATCCGGACTTTGAAGTGCCTGTTTGGTTTGGAGGTTTATTTTTCTACCCTCACCGTAATCCTGGTGCCTGGCATTACGGCCCTATTGACGGCTCCCTCTTGAACAGCTGGGTGGCGGTGGTGGCGGCGTTGCATGAGCGGCGGTGGCTTTGGCCCCGCTGTCCCAAGAGGCTGCCCCGCTACCCTGGGGAGCTTGATCCGTGCCCTGATCAAAGGGTAAGGAGCTGCATGGAAGTGCCTGCTCGGTCTGGAGGACTTGGTCTTTATCCCCACCACAATTCTACTGTTTTGTATTGCGGCCCTGTTGACTGCTCTTTCTCCCCTTGGTACGACATCTCCTTTGGGTTCTACTGCTGCTTTCACTGGGCCTTGCAACGTTTTATTTACCATCTACCTTCCTGGATTGTGATCCCAGGTCTGCAACAACAAACTTTTTATTGTGTTGGGTACCATCTGCTGCTGTTGCTGCCTCAGGAGTGCCACGTCAGGCAAAACCGTCTACCAGACCATCTTGTATTGGACACCATTACCCCGGAAAGGCAGCATATGTGGTCCTCTGGCCCCCTCCAGTGGCCATTACTGGCGCTTCCTCTAGTTCTAGGCTGGTTTCATCATTTTTTCCACCTCTACCGCCTTCTTAATTACCACCTACACACTCCACTTACAATTATAGCCATAATTACATCTGCCGGGCCTCTGCACATACGAACTAACTGCATCCAGCTGGTTAATATTATCTTTTATCGTCCAAGGGAAACCATCTTAACTGCCCAGACTTTGCCTTTACTGACACTATTGATAAATCGGACTTTAACAGCTTTAACAATTTCTTCTAATCGCCTGGACTTTTTGGGACCTTCCCAAATACATAAGAGGGGACGAAGGCTACTCCCCCTTCTATATATACTCTTTTATAAGATCTACGGACGCTGCGCAAACTTTTAAATGGTATGCTGAGTGCATGGGATTGAATGTGTGAATTGGATGATCCCACTTTTTATTACCCTATGACTCTTGTATTTTATGTGTTTTAATTATCACGTGGGGACTGCTTGAGTGTATAAATGAGTGTGCTTGATTCGGAGGACCTGCCGGGAGTTGCGGGGGCTATGGGGGTGGCTGAGGGGGCTAAAGACACGGGAGAGGGTCGGGGTATTGCGGTCGTGACAGGGAGGGGCAGATACGGCGGGGACTCTAGGGCAGGCCATTACCGGGGAAGGAGGGTTCGCTACATCACAGAGATCCCTCCTTCCGGCCCTAGGAGTCCCACTCCAAGACCAGATGGTGTAAGTAATCAGGACCCTGGTCTCAGGCTGTTGTCGCTAAATGCCAGGTCTGTTGTACATAAAGCACCTCTCGTCCGGGACTTAATTTTAGACGAGAGGGCAGACCTGGCATGTATTACTGAGACCTGGCTGGGCCCAGAGGGAGGAGTCCCCCTTGTAGAACTGTGCCCAGAAGGATTTCAGGTGCTGCATCAGCCGAGAGCCCAGGGAAGGGGTGGGGGTGTGGCCGCTGTTATCCGGGAGTCGTTAGTTCCTCGTAGGGTCCCTGCTCCGGAGATTGTCGGGTGTGAGTCTTTGCTGTTAAAGTTGGACCTCAAGGGTCAAGTGGGTTTGCTGCTAACGTACCTGCCTCCCAACAGCGTTGCAGCAGCCCTCCCCTCGCTCCTCGAGTCAGTAGCCGAGCTGGCAGTTGAGTTCCCTAGGCTGATGGTCCTGGGGGACTTTAATCTGCCGACGCTCGGTGAAAACTCTGATGGGGCGCAGGAGTTCATGGCTTCCATGACAGCCATGGGCTTGACTCAAGTAATTCGAGGCCCAACCCATTCGGCGGGACACATGCTTGACCTTGTATTTCTCTCGGAGCAGTGGATGTGTGATCTTGGTCTGAGGGGGAGTGACATCGTACCCCTGTCGTGGTCAGACCATTGCCTACTGAGGCTCGACTTCCGGAGGCCAAACCCCCACTGTAGGGAGGAGGAACCGACCAGGTGGTTCCGCCCCAGGCGTCTTATGGAGCCAGTAAGGTTCCAGACAGAGCTTGGGGTTATTCCTGATACTCTCACCCACAGTCCGGTAGAGACTCTGGCTGCTGCGTGGCACTCGGCAGCGTCAGAGGCCCTCGACCGGATTGCGCCACTGCGGCCCCTCCGAGGCAGCGGATCCCGGAGACCACCTTGGTTCACCGAGGAGCTCCGGGAGATGAAGCGCCGGAGGAGATGCCTAGAGCACCGTTGGAGGTCCGATAAGTCCGCATCGAACCGAGCAATGGTAACCACCTGCACCAGGGAATATACTAGGGCACTTAGGGCAGCTAAAAGATCACATATAGCCTCCCTGGTTGCGTCCGCTGAGTCCCGTCCAGCCGCCCTGTTTAGGATAACCCGCTCCTTGTTGAACAAAAGGGAGGCGGGGGAACCCTTGCAGGGCAGAGCTGAAGAATATGCCCAATTCTTAGCGGACAAAATTGCTCGGTTTCGGACGGACTTGGACTCCACACCTGCAGTTCCAGCCGAGACTCAGAGGGACCAAGTTCAACAGCTCTGGGTTGAGTTTCAGGAGGTTACCCCCGGGGATGTGGACAAGGCCATGAGAGCTGTGAGTTCCTCCACCTGTGCTTTGGATCCGTGTCCCTCATGGCTGGTTTCTAACTGCAGTGAGGTGACACGAGGCTGGATCCAGGCGGTAGTAACCGCCTCCCTTCGGGAGGGGAACTTCCCCGCCGCACTGAAGGCGGCGGTGGTGAGACCCCTCCTGAAGAAGTCATCCCTTGATCCAGCTGTCCTTAATAACTACCGCCCGGTCTCCAACCTCCCCTTTCTGGGGAAGGTTGTTGAGAAGGTGGTGGCCTTCCAGCTCCAACGGTCCTTGGAGGAAGCAGACTATCTAGACCCCTTCCAGTCAGGCTTCAGACCCGGTTACAGCACTGAAACCGCCTTGGTCGCATTGATGGATGATCTCTGGAGAGCCAGAGATGAAGGACATCCCTCCATCCTGGTCCTCCTTGACCTCTCAGCGGCTTTCGATACCATCGACCATGGTATCCTTCTGCGAAGACTGCGGGAGGTGGGAGTGGGAGGCACCGTGTTACGGTGGTTCTCCTCCTACCTCTCGGACAGGTCGCAGTCGGTGTTAGTAGGAGGGCAGAGATCGTCCCCAAGGCCCCTAAAATATGGGGTGCCGCAGGGTTCGGTCTTATCCCCCCTACTATTTAACATTTACATGAAACCGCTGGGAGAGATCATCCGTAGGCACGGGATTAGATACCATCAATATGCGGACGATACTCAATTGTATCTGTCCGCCCCGTGCCAAATCAATGAAGCGGTTGACGTAATGGACCGGGGACTCGAAGCCGTCATGGACTGGATGAGGATTAACAAGCTTGTGCTCAACCCAGAAAAGACCGAGTGGCTGTTGTGTTTTCCTCCCAAAAATTCGGCCATTAATCCAACACTCAGGCTGGGGGGTCAAATTCTACACCCCTCAGAGAGGGTTCGCAACTTGGGAGTCCTCCTGGATCCACAGCTGTCATTCGACCATCATATAGCAGCTGTGACCAGGGGGGCATTCGCCCAGGTACGCCTGGTGCGCCAGTTGCGACCCTACCTGAACCGGGAGGCTCTCACAACAGTCACTCGGGCCCTCGTGATCTCTAGGCTGGAATACTGCAATGTGCTCTACATGGGGCTGCCCTTGAGGAACATCCGGCGACTTCAGCTAGTACAGAACGCAGCCGCGCGAGTGATCGCGGGTGCACCCCGATTCACCCGCATTACACCTATCCTCCGCGAGCTGCGCTGGCTACCTGTCGATCTCCGGATGCGCTTCAAGGTGCTATTGACCACCCATAAAGCCCTACATGGCAGTGGATCTGGATACTTGAGAGACCGCCTTCTGCCAATTACCTCCCTACGGCCTATAAGATCTCATAGGTTGGGCCTCCTCCGCATCCCATCGGCCAGCCAATGTCGGCTGGCAACCACAAGGAGGAGGGCCTTCTCAGTAGCGGCCCCGACCCTTTGGAACGAACTCCCCGTAGAGATCCGTACCCTCACCACCGTCCAGGCCTTCCGCACAGCCTTGAAGAACTGGCTCGCCCGTCAGGCCTGGGGATAAGGACCATTACCCCGCCCGAATGTTGTATGCATGTTGCGTATTATTTTATTATGTGTTGTCGTCTTAGTACTGTATTGTATTGTATTCCCCTCTCCCTGGTTTCTGTGAGCCGCCCTGAGTCCCCTCAGGGAAAAGGGCGGCCTACAAATAAAATCAATTCCAATTCCAATTCCAACCCTCCATAGGGGATGAAGACTAGAGAAATCCCATAAAAATATAGATTAGTTCTGAGCTGGGGATTCTGTGGCTTTTCCCCAGCAGTAAGCCAATAACAAATGGTGATGTAGAAGTAAACCCTTTTTCAATGGGTAACAGAAAATGGGGAAGAATTATATTGCAATAAACTACAATCTGATTCCTTTTGTGGTGTCATCTGTGAGAATTAAAGGGTCAAATATTTACTCAGAAATTCTCAGAAATGTGCAGAAAAGGGATAATGGTACCTAAGGACACAGGGCAGCATACAACATTAAACAAAAGTACATATTACAAAAGTTAAAAAGGAAATTAAATAAAGTATCCAAAAACAAACCCAATTAATATTAACAATACAATTTTAAAAATTAGATCAAAATTAACAATTAAATTAATCATTTATTTTATTCTGTTCAGGCCAGGCCAGCTTGCTGGAAAAGCCAACTTTTTAGGGCGTGCCGGAAGCACCAGAGGTCGGGGATTATGCAAAGCTTTGGAGGCAGCTCATTCCAGAGGGAAGGCCCTGCCACAGAGAAGGGTCTCCCCCTGGGGGTCACTAGCCGACACAGTCTGGCCGACGGCACCCTGAGGAGGCCAACTCTGTGGGATCGCACTGGGCGGTGGGAGGCTACTGGTGGCAGTAGGTGATCTGGCAGGTACCCTGGGCCTAGTGGTCAGACAGGGAATGGTATGCTGGAACAGGAGGTATTTGTCTACCCTAGCTTGCCAATCCTCAGGACCTAACCTAGTTAGGGACGCTTTAACTGACCTCATGGTTTGCTCCGACATGCCGTTGCTAGAGGGATGGAAAGGGGCAATGAGGGCCTGGTGGATGCCGTGCCCCACCAGGAATATTTGGAAGGTGGATGCAGTGAATTGGGGCCCATTATCGGTCACCAAGTGTCTGGGTAGCCATGGGTTGCAAAGAGTTTCCTTAATGCCTTAATCACACACTCAGAAGTGGTCAATGTCATGATGACTACCTCCACCCATTTGGAGTAGGCATCAACCACTACCAGGAATATTTGCCCCTGGAACAGCCCGGCAAAGTCTAAGTGAATTCTAGACCAAGGGGCCTTGAGAGTCTTCCACTCCCTAACAGGCACCCCAGGTGGAGCCGGATGAGACTGCTGGCATTTCTGGTAGCTGGCAACCGAGTTGGTGATCGCCTGATCTAGCCCAGGCCACCACACATAACTCCTACCTAGGGTCTTCATCCTGACAATGTCAGGATGCCCTCATGCAAACAGCGCAGTATAGACTCCTGCAATGTGAAGGGCCGAGGTGGTGCAGTGGTTAGGGTGCAGTACTGCAGGCCACTTCAGCTGACTGTTATCTGCAGTTCAGCGGTTCTAATCTCACCGGCTCAAGGTTGACTCAGCCTTCCATCCTTCCGGGGTGGGTGAAATGAGGACCCAGACTGTGGGGGCGATATGCTGACTCTGTAAACCGCTTAGAGAAGGCTGAAAGCCCTATGAAGCGATATATAAGTCTAACTGCTATTGCTATTAAGGGCACTACTAGCTGGTTCCTCCAAAGTAGATCCCCCCCATGCACTGACAGCTCACGCCATCTATTCCTGTAAGGGAGGAACTGTGCAGGAACCGGTTCCTGCGGCCACCCCCTCCTCACCCAGTCAAGAACTTGTGCCAGCACCCTGTCCTGGGTGGAATGGCAGGCAATGTCAGCTGCTGAGAGTGGAACTGCAAGGTCCTCCACCAGGAGTACCATTGGGCCCGGTGCAGGGTCCTCCCCTTCCAGAGGGAGAGGGCAGGGGCTAAGAGTGTCCGCATGACCCAATTGCTTGCCCAGCCAGTGAATCAACCTATAGTTATAGAGTGCCAAAAAACAGAGTCCAACACGACATGTATGGAGAAAGAATAGGCGGAGTTTGCTTGTCTCCTGCTAAGAGGCCCAGTAAGGGTTTATGATCAGTTATTAAATCAAAGAATTGATTTTAAATTGTCGCACAGCAAGTTGGCCGTCGTGAGTTGTCCCATTGTGTGGGACAGTGATCCTTCTGCCCGCTTTTCTGCCTGACCACAAAGCACAGAGAAACAGCAGTTCTAATTAAAAATGCTAAACATATTCGGAGCGATTTATTACTCTTGATGTTGTTACTGGGTGTTCTGTCCTATTATGAATGCTTTATTTTTATCAGTTTCTGAAATTTATGATATTGTTTTTATCTGTTTTGTAAGCGACTGATGGCCAAATGTGGCTTTTTCAGGCTCGTGCCTCGATGCACATATTTTCCAATGAGACAAACTGAGACAGGTAGATTATTTTATTACAATTTATCAGAATATTCAGACAAAAGGGATTCCTCATTCAAAGAGGAAACCCCGATCTTTAGCTTACATCCCTTTTTATAATTAACATAACAAAGAAGTCTGAAAAAGGAAAGTTGATTGGACAGGATAATAGCATACATGTTGATTAAAATGAGGTCTGAAGGGGAATAAATTGTAAGGAGAAAGGTTGTTTGGGGTTCACAAGAGATAAGCCAGACCCCAATTTGTACTAACAAACTTTTCCTATCAGGAACTGGTCTCCAGCTTGTTTATCAGTTTAGGGATGTTAAAAGCTAATAAATCTTGAACATCACTTTAAAAGAAAGAATATAAATCAGATTAAAGTACAAACTAACTATGTTAGTTAACGAATAACAAAACACATGTTATTTGCCCCTCGCTATTATGAACTGGCAGATAAGGTCCATCATTTTTTTAACTGTTGCTATGACTATGATAATTTAATCCTTCATTGAGCAGATGCATGAAAACTACAGAAGTAAAGGAGTCTCCTGACATTTATAGGAGAGTAAAGTGATATAAAGAGTGATAAGTAAAGTGATAAAAAGATAGGTGTGAAACACCCTGCACTTCTACTAGCAAAGGGTGAATAATTTGTGGCACAAATAAAGCCAACACCACCATTCTGTAGTTTCTAGAGTTCCCAAGATTTTACCAATGAAATTTGGTTCAAAATGTGTGCTCCTCTTGAAGGTGAAACTACTCAGGCATGCTTTGTTTTCTATTTTGGGTTACATTCTTTTCCTTGTCTGCTGTTATCTATTCAACCTTGGGTAAATTTCTATTTTCATCTAGCAATTGAGTATGTGTGAGTTAGAAATCTGAAACAGGACATAGTCTCCACTAAGAAATGGGTAGGATTTCATTCCCTAAACAGCCACTTTCTTCCAAATGTAGAATTCAATTTTATTAATAGAATAAAATTAGACAGGCTAAGACACAGTGTAGCTTATCTAATTCTAGAGTGTCAGAAAGTACATTGCTTGGTTTACAGTAAACTAGCTGTTGTGGCCCAGCAGGAGCCATTGGAGCTGCCACCAGACTCCAACAGCGAGGGGCCCTCTGAGTCGACTCTGGAGGATGTGGAGGGCCCTGGACAGGGTTCCGACTCTGAGCAGGGCGCAGAGAGGCTGGTTGGCCACCAGGAGGCGCCTGAGCCTTGGACCAGTGGGGAGGAGACAAGGGAGAGTGATCCGGACGCCAGTAGTGTGTTGTTCCTGGATGCATACCATCGAAGAGCTAATAGGTGTCAGGAACAGTTATGCAAGTACAGGAGGTAATTGCACTCAGCTGGTGGTCATTAGGCTCCTCTCCAGACTATAAAAAGACTGCTTGTGCACACGCCCCTCTTGCAGAAGTCAACGCATTGACTAAAACTTGGAGAACTTTTTTAACTAGCTTGGCAGGCCGGATTGCTGCCAAAGTTTGTCTGAGTTGCTGCCAAGATCCTTATCTGTTTGTTATGCTTGGCTTTCAGCCACTGAGATTTTGGTTTCTTGCTAATAAAGTACATTCCAATTAAGTTTGTCTCAGCATTCATTACTGGATGGAGGAGGGGGTCAGAACACTAGCAATATGGAGGAGAAGAGCTGGGTTAATCTCTGGACTGAGACTCAGATGGAGTCTGGTGACATTATTTTAGATTAACACATTTCATTAAAAGGTATCAGCTTTCATGAGGCATGCCTAAATGTCACCACTGCTGCTGCATTGGTTACCAATCAGCTTCTGAGTGCAATTCAAGGTTGTGATTATTACCTAACAATTTTTGTATGGCATAGGGCCTGACTATCTGTGTTACCTCTTACCTCCAATATTTCTGCCTATCCAATATTTTCCAGCAAAATGGTTTCACTCCAGGTCCCCTGCATTAAATGTTGTCATCTTCCAGAACCAAGGAAACAAATCTCTGTCGCAACCACTATCTTCTGGAACAGCATCCCACTTTAGATATAGACAGTAATCTTCTGTCCTAGAATTCCAGAAAGCTCTTAAAATGTCAGGCACAACGAATAAGGACCACACATTAAGTTCCACTTAAGTTGATTTCTTAGTCATGCTTATACACAAGAATCTAGTTAATTAACAGCATTAAATTGGTGCTAGATAAGAGTAAAGGGAATTCAGGGGCAAGGAGGCTTAACGGTGGATCGCTTGTGGCAACATGACTCCTGGCTGATTCCTCTCTGGACTCCACACCTGTCCTTCTTCTACATCAAATAATTTACCTATTGCAAGACCCAACTACTTTTACATTTTATTTGAAAAGTTAACATAACACATTATCAGAATTGCTTCTGTCAACTTTTAGTTGTTTTCATCAAAAGCAAGAAAAAGGAACCAGTACTAATGACATTTACCACACAGTCTTATTTTCTGGATTACAGTGCCTGTTTCTGAAGAATATGTTTTTATCACATTATGTGGATAAACCACAAATTTATGTAGCAGTTCATGGCTAATTCCTCCAATAATAAGCCTTTTATACATGTTTATCATCGACTAAAAGCACACTCTATGTATTTTCTTTCTAACTCTTTTGTTTGACACTTTCTTCTTCCTGCAACATGTGGTATACCATGTCTCAGCAATACAATGTCAGAACTGTTCAAAAGATTAACAATAGGCATTTGAAAAGAAAACAGTAGGTAGTTAAGGAGCTGTTCCTGAAATCTGATTTATGAAGGTCTGCATGACAGCCCCATAGTTTTGTGGAGAAAGCACTAGATGTTCCAATAAAATCCAAATAAAGAATGTTCTGATAAACAACTTGATCTTTACAAGTGTTATTTTGCTGTTACTTTCTTAAAGATGGCCAAATGACTAAAGGAAGCTTATAAAGCAATTGATTTCTTTCAAGAAGGAAAATGAGCATACTGCCCCATCCTAGCTGTTTGTTCTGGCAAACTTATGCTTTGAAGAGTTTTCCTTAAAGCTCTTGGCATCCAAGTGTGATTCATGCCATCATAACAGATTAGTCCCAGAGTTCTCCAATTGTGGTTTGGAACCCTTTGTGAAATCAGGAATGGAGCATCACAAAACCAATCATCTTTCCACAGGCAGGATGCCAAATCTTGTTTTCCCCAAAGCTTGAGAAGCCTTGTGCCAAAGAGAGAAATTCCAGTTCTTAAAAATAATTATTAATACCTTATACCTTGTCCATCTAAGCCCGATTGCTGGTTCTATTCAGCCACACAAATCCAGTCACCATTTTAGGAATCACAGTATTGCAAAGTTCAAAAATTCTCACTTTTGCCAATGTCTTATAAGAAGAAAATTTACTAACACATAAGTGATAAGCTATAACCAGGTTTGTTTTCTACCTAGTATTAGGATTACTTTTTTTTAAAGAGCTGGATTATATTTTTTCGCACTATAAGACGCACTTCCCCTCCTCAGGTGGAAATGTCTGTGCAAGAGCAAATGTGGGGGGAGTGGGGTTGGTGCAGTGATGGCAAATGAGAAGTGGTGAACAGGCTGTGGGGGACAGGTGGTGGGGAACCGGCTGCGGCAGCGAATGGCGGTGAGAGGCAGTGGCAGCAGCAATCCCCGCCACCTAGAACAGCTGATCGGCGGTATTCCGGGAGGCAAATCCAATTGCCAATCAGCTGCTCAGCAGCAAAGACTACAGAATCCCCCAGCAGCGGTAGCAGTTCAGGTCATTTGACCGGTGATGGGCACAATGAACTGCAGCCCTGATATGCCACATGCTGGGGCTGCGATAACATGCTGAAGCTGACCAGACTGTTTGTTGTAAGGACGTTAGCCAGATGAATAATGAACAGATGCTGGGAGGCAGAGGCAGATTTTTTTTTCTTGTTTTCCTTCTCTAAAGCTAATGTGCCTCTTATAATCCGGAGTGTCTTATAGTGTGAAAAATACGGTATATTACTTGAACTCAATAGGGAGGGGATTTCTCCAGCATGATTTTTTTCCCCCAAGACAATCCGTGAACTTCACATCTTGGGAGGAGTAAACTAGAGGAGAAATAAAACAAAGATACCCTATTTTCTCCCCTCTTGAGATCGTTGTCACCAGTAGACAAAATCAGCACAGAAGACAAAAGCAGACAGTAGAATAATTGCACTGGCTTATTGAATCAAAGGTTGAATACAGGTGTCCTTTTAATCTGTTTTTCAGTTCCAGCACAGTGAATTAGTGGTGCATATCATTGGGCAACATAATCACTGGCCAACTAACCTAGACAGAGAAGTTATCTAAATTAGAAAAGTTGCTTTTCAGCTCCTTGATTCAAGGAAGATTTTCCACCATGAAAAACGTAGCAAGAAAAAAAAGGAGAAGCAGGCAAAAAAGTGAACAAACTAGCAAGCTGTAGAATGGAGTAGTTCTTACAAACACTTGTATACATTTCAAACATTTCTCACTGCTCACACAGGTGGATTCCTCTTTAGTTTTATAACCTAAAAATATTGGACTTTGACCAACTGGTTTTCATCAGTCTTGTCTTGGGATATTATTACAGTATTATTACAGAGAATTTGGGGAGCAGTTCTACCTGTTCTCAGGCAGTTTCTAATGGTGGAAATTCACATCCTGAGTCTTGGTTATTTAACCATTAGTCAATTTTTGATATTTTCCTAGTCTTTAGCACATCGTAGTTTAATTCACTCTAGTATGCTATTGTATTTCCATGCACCTGTGAATTCAAAGCTGTGTATTCATCATATGCTTGTAATGCATTAGATTATGAGATTAATGAATATGATAAAGTGGATTGCAGCTCACAAAAGCTTGTGTCTTTTAATAAAATTTGTTAGTTGGAAAAGTGCTATGAGACGGCTCTTTTCTGACATATTCATCATAGTTCATTAAGCTTATTTTCCTTCATGAACACTAGAAAAGATCTTTTGTTGATCAAACCTACCAAAAATATATATTCTGTTCAAACAAAGATTCAAATATCTATCAGCTTCTATATGTCCAAAGTAACCTTTCAAGATCTCATCCTTTTTTTTTTTTACAATCCATTTATTTATTCATTCATTCATTTAAAATGAATAACTTGCAAGGAAAATATATATGATAAAGCTGATGGCTCACATTATTGACTGAAGCTTAATTGAGGTGACTTTTGAAAAGATGTTAGATGGTTATTTTGCCTGCAGATGGAAAAGTACTGCTTTGTTCCTGGATACTACATGACCATGTCAGCCTCTGTCAGGAGGCCAGTGCTCAGTAGGTACAAAACACATCTTGTTTTATGCGTCATTTGAAAAGCAAAGGCAGCAAAGGAAAGAAGAAAATTATGGAGGATCTTTGTTTTTCAGCTCCAGAAGCCTTTTCTGAGAAACCTCTGGCACTGAAGCTTGGTTTGCTGTCAGCATCTGTGTGAGTTGGGATGTATACAGACTTCCTTAATGTGTTTTTACATTTATAGAGAACAATTGAAATACATGATTAAATTCCTGCCTTCTTCCATATTTCCTTGGTGAATGTGAAAAATCTGTAGAGAAGATATCCATGTGTTTGGTTAAACGTCATTATGAATTCTCATGAACGTAAAGGCATGAACTTTGAGACAATTAATGAGAGGTCTTCTCCCTAAATATTTGCCTAGAAAGCTCAGAAACATTGAACTGATTCCAAATATTAATTGAACCTGACATTGTATCACTATAGGTGGGTTCCTACCAGTTCGCACCTATTCGGTAGAACCGGTTCGTCAAATATACCGAACCGGTTAGAAGAGGTTCCACCAGTCGACCCGGAAAGCAGGCCACATCTACAGAAGAGGTTCCAAATTTTTTTGAAACCCATCACTGACAAGGATCTTGTAACTTGACAGCTTTAAGACTTGCATGCTTCAATGCCAGAGTTTCTGAATAGCTACTTGGACTGACCTAAGTACTAATTCAAAATTTCATATCCGGTCACATGGGCGGCAAGCCACTCCCACAAAGCAGACCACACCCACGGAGTAGGTTCCAACAATTTCTGAAACCCACCACTGCTATATACCTATCTGTCATTATCTCCGTCTTGCCTGGAAATATTCTTTTTACTAAGCAAAGAAAAGATGTGCTCTTACTAACTGCATTGAGGGCTAAATTAACTTTCTGAATGCTTCTGAAGCTATCCCACATAGTGAGTATTATTGCTATTTTGAATGCTACCCAGCCATAATTGTTATTAAGAAAGAGGATGTTACTTCTAGTCAACCCCAATTTTCTACTTTTTCCAATGTCACTGAACTTTTCCAGGTTTTTTAAATTTCTTATTAAGTTTATTTTCTTTTGCAATGGGTGCTATAAATCTGTTTAGCTAGAATTTTTACACACTAACAATAAGGCCTTGAACAAAATCTTGCAACCTTCCTAATAGAATCAGAAAACTAGCATAAACAACAGGACCTAGCATAAGGACAGGCTTTAATCTGCAACATCTGTTCATATCTAACTCCTTGCTTAATAAGGCAATGTTTTCTGGTTCCACTCATTTGTTGTTCTCTCGCTAATTTTGAAATAATAACTCAGATCCTGCTCTGTATCTCTGATAAAACAACTCGATTGAGGATATTATACTGAAACAAGGCTTCATTCAGTATTAAGACTCATCAAGACAATTTTTTGCCGCTTTACAAAATCAGCAGGTAAGTTGGACAGATTACTTTTCAAAGCATAATTCACTAAGTAAATGTACACCTTGAGCAAATGAGCATAGAATAGGATATTTAGAGAGAAAACCTGTTTAATTTCTTTTTTTATTATTAAATTGTGGGGTAGAGGGGCACAAATTATTGTCTCTCATTTAACACAGAGGACTGATGCCTCAAGGGAATCTCTCTCCCTGCCCCTGAAGAACCAGTGGTAATGAAAAATATCTAAACATGATCTGTAAGTACAGAGGATCAGCCAAACACATTAATCAAGCATATTCCACACAAGCTTCCTGCAGCACAAAAGCATTTGAAGTAGTTATTTATTCATTGGCTTGCTTGCTTGTTCTCTCACCCATGAGCTCTCAGCTGGTTCAAAGCTCAAAATGCTTGGCTAAATTTTGAAAATCTGCATGGTATTATCATATTAACATTTCACTTCCATAAACATTTATGGTAGGTTCCTTTTACCTGCCTATTCTAAACCCTAAATCAGGTCTATTTTGTGGATGAAAAGTAGTGGTGTGGAATTGCACACAATAGTTATTTAAACAGAGAAGCCAATTTGGTCTCAATAGCAGACCGCTGGCTTGTCTAACTGGAGGGGGGGGGAATTCATATTATTTCACAAGCTTAGAGTGGCGATGGGGGAGGCATAGTGGTGGGATACAACTGGTATGCCCCCGTATGGGCGTACCGGTGCCTGCTGAGAGCACCAGGTACTGTTCCAGTACGGTGCTCCAGAGGGCCCACCCACTCTCCTTACTGCTATTTGAGCCGATCAGAGCATTTGTGCATGCACACAGAGTGTACGGTGCCTGCGCGACGCTCCTTCGCGGGTGGTAGGTACGCATGCGTGTGGTGGGTACCCGGCCCCATTGCACCGTACCGGTTGCAACGGGATCTGGAACCCACCACTGGGGAGGCAGGGAGGGTGGTCAAAGCTTCAGAAACAACCAGCAGCATTAAGCTATTGTATATAAATTGAACATAAGTCCCTGATACCTGAACTGCATTTTGAAATCAGGCTTACAGTCCATCTTTATATAAAATTCCTGGCCATTGTTTGAACAATAATTGCCTGCTTTATTTCTGTCTGTCCGTTTGGCTGCTTGTTCCGTTGTTTATTTATGTATGGTAAATTTCATCTTTCATTCTTATCTTTTGCATTCCTTGACTGTGCAAAAGGAAAGAAAAAAGAGTATTTTTTTTTACTTTTATCCATAGGGATTCTTGGAAGCAGCCTAATGTAAAGCTCTAAAACAGCTGTGGGAATGTTTATCCCTCATCATAATGATGCTCCCTTTGCTTTATCCTGCATCTTATCTTTGTTTGTGTAATGCAGCTTGTGTGAAATGGTGGGAGGTTGGTCTTAGAAAAATAATGTAGCTTTCTTCCTACGGGCATTGTAACCTGCAGCTTTTTTTAAAAAATAAAAGTGTCTTTATTTAAACAAAAGACAAGGAAAGAAAGAAAAAAGGGAGGAAATACTTAGCCTTTGAGTAATCATATTACTTACTAATGTTTTATGCAGATTTGGGAGCAATAAATGTCACGAAGAAAAGAGCAATTCTTTAAAAAAATCATTAAAGTGTTAGCAAAATTGAGCCTATTGCTGAACACAAATAATTTATCAAATTATCTTTAAAAACTAGCAAATTCATGGTTGAACTAACTAGTAAGCATTGACCTGGTAATTTGAACATACAACAAGCCTATTACATATGTTTTGTTCCATAAACCCCAAATGGCAGCTTCTCTGACGGCAGCTTTTGATTGAAGGGTCACACACAAGAGAATGTAAGATGGACATATGCTTTCATCATCCGGATGTTTTGGCTTAGCATGATATGTGAACATTATCTTACATAAGATCTTTCCAATATCACCTTGGTTAGGGATAATCCAGTGTGTCTCCTTCTGCCCATATTTTTTCCCATTCTAAGTGCATATTCTGATATTCTTCTCTAAATAGAGTAGGTAACTAGCAATAGCAGTTAGACTTATATACCGCTTCATAGGGCTTTCAGCCCTCTCTAAGCAGTTTACAGAGTCAGCATATTGCCCCCAACAATCCGGGTCCTCATTTTACCCACCTCAGAAGGATGGAAGGCTGAGTCAACCCTGAGCCGGTGAGATTTGAACAGCCGGACTGCTGAACTGCAGTCAGCTGAAGTAGCCTGCAGTGCTGCATTTAACCACTGCGCCACCTCGGCTAGAAGGACTTTTTTGATGACTATACAATCTCCCAAAGAAATCTTTTTTTTAAGCCTCTGAGTTTTCAACAGGTTTGTTTTTTGGATTCTTGGACTAATGTCTTCTATTACTGGTTTTTACTTGTTTAAAAGAAGAAATCCACCATGATTTCCTTTGAAATGTGACAACCTATCAAAAAGTTTCAAAAGTCAATTTTGTGTAGTGATGAAAGCCATCAGGCTAGAAATCAGTGAGCAGGAATTCTAATTTTGCCTTAGACACGAAAGCCTCCTAGGTGACTTTGGTTATTTACTCTCTCTCTCTCGGCTCTCAGAGTTGCTGTTGTGGGGAAAATAGGAGGAGGAATGAGTATTAATTTATTTGATTGCTATAACTGTCCATCTCAACAAGTGACTCTGGGTGGTCATCATGTTCAAGGACATGTTGAGTTATTGGTAAACATAAGAAAGGTGGGATGAATAAAAATCATGGTAGCTCTACAGCACCATGGACAGCAACTCTAAGCAAACCCCGAAAGCATTTTCTTTTCTGAAGCAATTTCTTGCCCATCAAACTGAACCAAAAAACAATGTAAAACTTTATATTGCCATTCTACTTTAATTGGGGCACTTATTTGTAACTCAGGATCTATTCAAACCAATGTGCAGCTCCTCTCTCATTGTTTTAATGGAAAATGCTGGAAGAGTTGGCATTTTCCAAAAAGAGCTCTGTGCAATGAAAGACCAGATAAACAGATGGAGTCATTCTGGGTGGGCTATCAGATTGAAAACTGTTCTCTTGAAATTACAGCTGCATCTGGTGCCTGCTGTTGTAAAAATTTTCTGCAACCCAGTCCAGCTGAAGATGTCTGGAATCAGCTGTGGGTGCTTTTAATTTTTTCTACTTTTTTTTTTTAAAAAAAAAACACCTTTTATTTCTGTGTTTGGCTCTGTTTGACTCTCACAACTAGATCCGGGGCTCCAAAGAGCAATAGAATGCCCCTGATCTTGAAAACGTTGTCATTAAAAAAGCTTTAAGGACAAAACAATGGTTGCAATGGGAAAGATGCTTAGCTCCATAGACCATGAGTCCTTTCAGGAACAGACCTCATCATGATTAAAGAGACAAAAAGGGAGCAAAAAGCCAAGAATAGCTCTGTTATAATAGAATTAAAATACAAAGCTTATTTAACTAAAGGGGAGCTTTCTTCCTTTAAGGCCACGGAGAAAGGATTTGAGTAATTCTTCTCTATACCATTTTACGGTAAGAGTATATTTGTGCCGCACCTCTCCTCCCTGTGCTGCCAGCAGGCTTAGGGTGATCTTCTCAACATGGTGGAAAAATATAGAGGAAAACCATCAGCCAATGAAAGACAATGGAAGACCCCAACTGGCAGTAAATCTGATCATATGTGAACATTTAGAATGAATGGATTTTATGGAAATCTCACCATAATGGGGAAAACAGCACCATGGGCTAAGAAATCCAGACCTCTTTCTGAAACGTTTCTATCATGGGAGTACGGTTGTGGAGTTCCCTGAGCTTGGTTGTTTTCATGCAGGTGTTTCATTACACAACTAAGTAATACCTTCAGTGTCTTTTGTTCTCTGTTTATAAACATGTGAATTGCTGGTGGGAGTGTTGTTTTCTTATTAGTAGTTCATTGATTAAAGGTAAAGGTTTCTCTGTCCTTCATGCCCAACTCACTCCATGGTGCTCATCTTTGTTTCTTGTCCGAGGAAGCCAGCATTGTCCGAAGACAATTTCCATAGTCATATTGCCAGCAGGGTTATACACCAAAGGTATACAGAATGCTGTTACTTTTCAACCAAATTGGTACCTATTTGTCTACTCACATTTGCATACTTTCGAACTGCTAGATGGGCAGGAGCAGGGACAAGTAACAGGAGCTCACTCCATTGCACAGAGCTCAGGTCTCAAACCCGGGCTGTCAGCTCTCCAGCTGACAAGCTCAGCTTCTTTAACACTGAGCCATCACACACCCCATAGTTCCTTGATTAGTTAACAGTAATCAATAGCCTAGTAGTTTCTTGATTACTTAATAGTAAACAACAGACTAGTCAAGCCTAAAGTAAACAATCAATCTCAGAGTGCACCAAGGAGTCCTTCGGGATTGGGCGGCATATAAATTTTGATAATAAATAAAATAAATTTTGATAATAAAGGACTTCACAATTCAATCCAAAACTAAGAATATTATCTTCTAGGACTCACAGTGATGTGCAGTGAGGTTTATGGCTGGTGAGGCAAAAAGAAAGAAAGCGGCTTTTGGATGCCCTGCTGCTATGTCCAACATAGAGGCGTCCTGCCTTTATGTCGGACATAGCACCGGCCCAGCACTATGTCCGACCTAGAGGCGGGACGCATCTATGTCGGACATAGTGGCATGGCGGCTTTTGCCCACTTTCAAGAAAGGAAAAAGGCAAGAGCTGCTGAGGTCAGGCTGGGTTAGCTGCTGCCAGAGTCCCCAATGGATGACTTTGCTTAACTGTTAAAAAAAAAGCCTTTAAAAAAAAGTCCTCTACAGGAGGAGGCAAGAGAACCACGTGCCTCATCTACATAAGGAATTTTTCAGCTTTTAACCCTTGCTTAACTCTACTCGAGTGATCATAAAGTCAGACTAAATGAGGCACGTGGTTCTCCCACCTCCTCCTGTAGAGGGCACTTTTTTAGAGGCTTTTTTTAAACAGTTAAGCACTAAGCAGAGTCATCCACTGTGACTCTGGCAGCAACTACCTCAGCCTTTTTCCTTTTAAATTTTGTTTTCTTTTCATGATGACAGTGGTGAGGCTCTGCCTCCCCTGCCTCCCCTGACTGTACGTCACTGTCTAGAAGTATTATTATAGTTGCACACTGATTGATCAGTGATTGACTGTGTAGTCTTCCCCCCAAAATGCTAGGATGAACAGCATCTTCTTTTCATCAGGGGGTCTCTAAAGAAGGGAAGGGAAAGAAGGAAAAGGACAGCAGCTTTTTTTGAAATGTTATCTTAATTTGTGGAAGCACTAATCTGGTAGCCTTTATACCAGTGCCATGTGATTCAGCTTTACAGGTACTATCCTTGTATAGATGATCCTTTGATAGTGCTTCAAAACATTCAAAAATGTGCATATTTTATGTGGATCTTTTGCCAATGAATTCCCAAATTAATGCAGAAATTTGGAGGGTCACTTACATTGGTTTTCCAAGCATGTAAACGTTACACAAAAGGAAACAAAGATTGGCCTATCCCAATCACTATATAAAGAACCACTTTGGTGTAATAGTTAAAGGAACAGAAATCAAGAGACCGTGAGTTCTAATCCTGCCTCAAAGTCAGTTATTTTCCGTCAGCCCTAGGAAGCAGACAATGGCAAAACACTTCCAAAAAAACTTTCCCAAGAAAACTTCTGGGACTAGCCCAGGCAATCTGGAGTCAAAAACTCACTTGAAGACACCCTCTAAGAATCAATACAGTACAATTTCAAATATATATGTATCTGAACGGAAGACTTATTCTTCCTATTTCCTGTGTGTTTAATTTCTTTTTCCAACTTGCACTGTTGGTTTCAGGTCAGTTACGGAATGGAATACTGTATTGTATTTTCTAAAAAGAAAAACTTCCTTCTTCTTTGTTGCCTCAGGGGAGAAGACTAGAATCAGTAGCTGATTTCAACAAAACAATAAAAAAAGTTCTTAATTGTAGGAGTAGCTTGAATAAACAGAGCTACTGTATTTAAGAAGCTGTTGGACATCCATCTGTCATAGATTCTATGGCTGTCTTTAGCCTTGCAGATCCATCACTATGCAAGAGGTTGGAATAAATAAATGAAGACACCTCCAACATCATTGAATAGCTCCTCACTCTGTATTCTTCTCCCTGTTGTATTTTACACTGTGATCTTCCTAATAAAAACTGCCCTTTGTAAATTCTCACACATGCTTTTGATATTCTATTCTTTTTTTCTTTTTACAATCCTGCAATCCCTTTTTATCAGGGTGGAGTTGGGCGACTGAATGAAGCTGAGCATTTGCTGGCTGGATGCCCTTCCTGATACCTATGCTGAGTTAACAAAACAAAGCACAATGTAATTATTTGTTTGGTGTTATTAATAGAATATTAAAGAGCGGCACGGTGGCCTAGCAGATGTTTTCTTTTTGCACCCTGATAGAGAAACAGCTGTTATTTCCTAGGAATAAATTAGGAGTGTGAGGTGCGTGTCCCCCTCCTGAGTGTGAGGTGAGTGTCTTCACCTCTAGGCCACCGTGCCGCTCTTTAATATTCTATTAATAACACCAAAAAAATAATTACATTGTGCTTTGCTTTGTTCTTCCTCTCCATGCAGCTATTGGTGGTTGTTACAGTTTGCCTTGATTTATTTTTATGAATAACATTTCTCTCTGCCCTGATAAACTCTTCCAAATTTGTAGTGACTTGCTGTTGTGTTGTTGTTGCTATTCATACTATGCAAAAATTTTCAGCTCTTTGCTGGAGCTTCAAACTTTCCACTATCAACTCCTTTAGCTCCCCGTTCTTTTATGGAAGAAGTCTTCATATCAGTTCAGTTCTGCTCTATTATTGCTACCAGTGGTGGGATTCAAATAATTTAACAACCGGCTCTCTGCCCTAATGACCAGCTGGGTAGGCGGGGCTCAGAGGTCATGTGAATGGGTGGGCATGGTCAACTCAACATCACTCACGTCGATGGGCGCTTCGCCTTAGCTGTTACAATGAAATCAGGGTTAACCGGAGAGGCAGTTTCTGTAAGCAGGGCAATAAAGATTAGGCTAGAAACAATACGGAATGTTTCCTTCCTGCCTTCCTTACAGGATTAGCCCTGTAAAATGGGGAAAAAGCAAAATGAGATTTCTTCCAACAACTGGTTCTCCGAACTGCTTAGAAAGTTTAACAACCGGTTCTCCCGAATAGGTGCGAACTGGCTGAATCTCACCACTGATTGCTACCCAATAGATTTAGCCCTTCTTACAGACCATCCTTTCTTTTCTCCCTTTCTTCAGTCAATCCTGCTGAACGATCAGCAAGGGCAAACAGAATCCTAGAGGAAGCACCTGCCAGTTCTTTCTGTATAGCAAAAACGTGCTGTGCAACTTGAATACATAGACAAGATATTGTATTCCTGCAAAGACGTATCATTATATTGCTGTTAAGCAAAGTAGCCTTTTCTCTCCTCTCTTCCCCAAACATTATATGAAATCATTATATTAAATCAGTTCAAGGGAGCTCAGATTGCAAATTGGTTTGGGGGTTCAGCAGAATCTTGCAGGTATACTCACCTGGGGAGATCAACATATATTACTGTAAACAATGCACTAGTTAGATAAAAGATAAACTAATGTGCATGATATTAGAACTTTTTTATACACAGTTCTGCTCCAACTTCAGCAAGGAGAAAAGAGTTTAGGTAAAATATTCTCCATTAACCAGATGTCAGCATTTCTATGGTGGCTTTTCAAATCACTTCTCCAGTGAATGCAAATCCATATCCTAGACTCTGTGTCTCCAATCTGCCAGAAGATGACATCCCCCGTAGGCCATTTTATGATGACAATTATAAATATGTATAATGCTAAGCATACTAAACTTAAGCTGACTCCATCAATATATCCCAGTTGGCACACTACGAGAGAGCAATAAGGAGTTGGGGAAGCACCAAGAAATATTACATGTGTGCTGAAGAATGGTTTCCTGGTCCAGTTCAGACCACTTTTCGTAACTCAATGGATAGAAACTAATCAAGGAGAGAAGCAACCTAAAACTAAAGAGAAATTTCCTGACAGAACAATTAATCAGCGGAACAACTTGCCTCTAGAAGTTGTGAATAATCCAATACTGGACAAACAATCATTTGTCTGTAATGGTATAGGGTTTCCTGCCTGAGCAGGGCGTTGGACTAGAAAATATAGAAGGTTCCTTCCAACTCTATTATTCTTTTCTATTCTGTTTTGTTCTCTTCTGTTCTGTTCCATTCTGTTCTACTCTACTCTACTCTACTTTACACTACTCTAAAGGTAACAGTTCCCCTTGCACATATTTGTTAGTCATTCCCAACTCTAGGGGGAATGCCGAAGAGCCAGCATTGTGACAAAGACGTCTCTGTGGTCATTTGGCCAGCATAACTAGATGCCAAAAGTGCATGGAACACTATTACCTTCCCACCAAAGTGGTCCCTATTTTTCTACTTGCATTTTTTATGTGCTTTCAAACTGCTAGGTTGGCAGAAGCTGGGACAAGTAACAGGAGCTCACTCCATTATGCAGTGCTAGGAATTCGAACAACCGAACTGCCGACCTTTCTGATCGACAAGCTCAGCGTCTTAGCCACTCAGCCACCATGTCCTTCTATTCTACTCTACTCTACTCTACTCTACTCTACTCTACTCTACTCTACTCTACTCTACTCTACTCTACTCTAAGGAGCCAAGGTGGCGCAGTGGTTAGGGTGCAGTACTGCAGGCCACTTCAGCTGACTGTTATCTGCAGTTCAGCGGTTCTAATCTCACCGGCTCAAGGTTGACTCAGCCTTCCATCCTTCTGAGGTGGATGAAATGAGGACCCAGACTGTGAGGGCGATATGCTGACTCTGTAAACTGCTTAGAGAGGGCTGAAAGCCCTATGAAGCGGTATATAAGTCTAACTGCTATTGCTATTGCTATTGCTACTCTACTCCAGTGTTTTTCAACCTTTTTTGTGCAAAGGCACACTTTTTTCATGAAAAAAATCACGAGGCACACCACCATTAGAAAATGTTTAAAAAAATTAACTCTGTACCTATATTGACTATATATAAAGTAATTTTCCCACAGCACACCTTACACTATGTCACGGCACACTAGTGTGCCACGGCACAGTGGTTGAAAAACACTGCTCTACTCTACTCTATTCTTAAAAATTGATTAATTTGATTCATGGCTCCAAGATTAATTCTTCACACGTGTCTATCTCTAAACCACTTACAGAATAATGAGGGTGGACTTTGAAGTGAAACTTGCTTTGAGAAGATGGAGGAGATGCTGTACCATTGATTGTCACACTTTCATTGGATAGATATCCTCACCTAAGACTTTTCCAAGGTCTGTGCAAAAAAGGCTGGCAGGGAAAGAAATGAATGAACTAGGGCAGTTATGGGTAATATTGAATATAAGAATTTTCCTGCATTTTTTCTTACTAGTTTTCAAATAATTTTTTTTTATTCTTTCTGAATATTGAACTTGGGATACATTTTTGTGACATTTAGATTTTTTTCTCCAAAAAGGGAATTTGGAATATATTTGCAATACATAAATTAATTTTCATACACACTATGAATGATACTTAACACACTGTTTCTTGATCGTTTGTTTCAAGCATTCTATTTCACTAGTATGAAGGGAAGGTATATGGCTACAGTAGAAAATAGTCTTATTTTTAGACAATGGTGCTGAAGGTTTCAATAACATTGTCATTTTATAAGTATTTTATAAGTATAAAGACACATTTTTGCACTCAGTGAACAAGGCTCTTTTTTCAGTGAGAATATTTTCTATTGATTAATTTAACCAGTTAATTGACGGAACATTGCAACATTAGTTAATCAATACTCTTTATTTTAGGAAATTCACTGATCCTGCTCCGTGTTACATGGCAAGATATCTCTGTTCTTACTACAGCAGTTCAGGAAACATGAGAAAGGTACCAGGAAATCTGCCTATCTTGTCTTAATTTAATTAAATCCTGCTAATGAAGAAAAGGGCAACATTGTTGTTATCATGGGTCAACCTTTTTTTTAAAGACATTTTTTTCCAGAAAGGAAGACCACAGAGTGTCTAATAGTGACAGTGATGTGCTACGAAGGAGTAAGTGTGAAATTTGAGGCCTGTATCTTTTTCCTTTCAAATCAGTTTTGACTTCCTGGATAAGTCCCAGTAGCTTTCTGGGCAAGATTTTCAAAAGTTGACTGCTTTGACTTCTTCCAATGGCTGAAAAAAAAGGGACCGACTCAAAATCACCAGATGCTTGGGGACCAAATCAAAAGTAGATTGGGAAACGAATAGAAGAATTGACCAAGTTAAGGACTCTAAGCATCCAGGCATCCATTTCCATCCTTCCACCTGTTGGTATAGTCAATTGAACGAGCTTTCTGCTACAACCCTAAAGCCTGCAATGGAATTCTAAAATATCTAAGTCATGGTGGCAATAACTATATCCCTACAGAAATTAAATTCTATAAGGATGCTTCTAAAATCCAAGTTTCTGAAAGCAATGCTCCATGTCCCATGCTTTTTGAAAAGCACCTTTTCGGACAACCATGATCTGGATGATTGAGAATCTCCATAGGCAATGTGCCATGCTTCTCAAAGGCCCTTACTGGATTCAAGTTTGACTACATCTTTCTTAAAGCTCATTTATATTGGTTGATACAAATTCTCCGGGATGAGTTCTTGATTCATTTACTCAATTAAATAGATTTACCTCATTCCTGAGAAGGCATATTGAGTTTGAATCAGTGGTAGGATTCAAATAGTTTAACACCCGGTTCTCTGTCCTAATGACCAGCTGGGTAGGCTTGGCTGAGTGGTCATATGACTGGTTGGGCATGGCCAACTCAACATCACTCAGGTCGATGGGTGCTTCGCCTTAGCTGTTATAATGTCGTAAGGGTTAACCGGAGAGGCAGTTTCTGTAAGGAGGGCACTAAAGTTTAGGCTAGAAACAACACCAGAATGTTTCCTTCCTGCCTTCCTTACAGGATTAGCCCTGTAAAGTGGAAAAAAAACAAAATGAGATTTCTTCCAACTATCGGTTCTCCGAACTGCTTAGAAAGTTAACAACCAATTCTCCTGAATAAGTACGAACTGGCTGAATCCCACCACTGGTTTTAAATGACATATATATTGAAGCTCTGCACTCTTGGCTACATGATTTCTTGGCCCAGATAAGGCTTTAGCTAACTAAACAGTGTATTGGGGATTTAAATCATCAAAAAATGATGAGGCTAAACTCTCTTGCTTTCACTATGAAACAAATGGAAGGTTCTACATGAAGAATCCATAAATATTTTTGTAACATTGTATATGTCCCTCATGAGAGACTTTTCACCTTGGCAATGAATATGGCTTGCAGAATTCAGTTGGCACCTCTCTCTCATTACCAACTTGTCAGAGTATGTTCATGGACTGGAATAGACATGGCAAGAGGTCAGCCAATAGGGGCTGTTGGAGTAAACATGGCAAGAGGTCAGCCAATAGGGACTGTTGGAGTAAACATGGCAACAAGTTAGCCAATGGGGATTGTTTGGAAACTGAAACATAGTATTTGTATATGAGACAATTTGAAGTCTGGGCATGGCTTAGACTTGCTGAACTGCATATAGAGTTGGTTTGGCCTCTGTAACTTCCTAGCTTCAGTACAATATTCGCCTCTGTATCTCTCTGCTCTGTAATGACTTGCTTCTATGAATATTGCTTCTGTGTTCCTGATATTGTATGCTGAATTCTGCCGTATGGTATTGTATATAAAGAAGTTTCTTATATATAATTGAATCCTGTAGAAGTCCATTTATTTGTGTGTGCTTGCTGGATGTGCTGCTGCAACACAAACTTTGACACAACTGACTCAGGTTTCTCAATAATGGTTTTCATGGCCAGCATCAATTCAGTAATGGTTAGCTTCGGAGGAAAAGGATATGGCCTAATCAGTGGTGGGATTCAAATCATTTAACAACTGGTTCTCTGCCCTAATGGCCAGCTGGGTAGGCATGTTTGGGTGGTCATGTGACTGCGTGGGTGTGACCAACTCGACATCATTCATTTCAAGGGGTGCTTCTCCTTGCCTGGCCTCTTGTGACTGTGGGGATGCTGTAACGGTCATGTGTGAAAAATGGCCATAAGTCACTTTTTTCAGTGCCATTGTAACTTTGAATGATCACTAAATGAACTGTTGTAAGTCAAGGATTACCTGTACAAAAACAAGCTTCTTTGCTTGCAAAAAGGCTGCCCTAAACACCAATCATTAGATTAGAATTACCTGCAAGCCAGAGTTACAAATCAGGCAGGGTGCCAAAGCACCTTGAGGAATTAACATAGTTAAAATGCAGTGGTAACTATCAGCAGCCAACTCTTGCTCATAAAGTGAAACTCTTTAGCAGAGA